>NW_027190394.1:0-40150 GCF_040958095.1 Procambarus clarkii | reverse complement strand
GTAACACTCTGATGCAGGGGCGTGTGTAACACTCTGGTGCAGGGGCATGTGTAACACTCTGGTGCAGGGGCGTGTGTAACACTCTGGTGCAGGGGCGTGTGTAACACTCTGGTGCAGGGGCGTGTGTAACACTCTGGTGCAGGGGCGTGTGTAACACTCTGGTGCAGGGGCGTGTGTAACACTCTGGTGCTGGGGCGTGTGTAACACTCTGGTGCAGGGGCATGTGTAACACTCTGGTGCAGGGGCGTGTGTAACACTCTGGTGCAGGGGCGTGTGTAACACTCTGGTGCTGGGGCGTGTGTAACACTCTGGTGCAGGGGCGTGTGTAACACTCTTGTGCAGGGGCGTGTGTAACACTCTGGTGCAGGGGCGTGTGTAACACTCTGGTGCAGGGGCATGTGTAACACTCTGGTGCAGGGGCGTGTGTAACACTCAGGTGCAGGGGCGTGTGTAACACTCTTGTGCAGGGGCATGTGTAACACTCTGGTGCAGGGGCGTGTGTAACACTCTGGTGCTGGGGCGTGTGTAACACTCTGGTGCAGGGGTGTGTGCAACACTCTCGTGCAGGGGCGTGTGTAACACTCTGGTGCTGGGGCGTGTGTAACACTCTGGTGCAGGGGTGTGTAACACTCTGGACTCTGGTGCAGGGGCGTGTGTAACACTCTGGTGCTGGGGCGTGTGTAACACTATGGTGCAGGGGCATGTGTAACACTCTGGTGCACGGGCATGTGTAACACTCTGGTGCAGGGGCGTGTGTAACACTCTTGTGCAGGGGTATGTGCAACACTCTGGTGCAGGGGAGTGTGCAACACTCTGGTGCAGGGGCATGTGTAACACTCTGGTGCTGGGGCGTGTGTAACACTCTGGTGCAGGGGCATGTGTAACACTCTGGTGCAGGGGCATGTGTAACACTCTGGTGCAGGGGTGTGTGTAACACTCTGGTGCTGGGGCGTGTGTAACACTCTGGTGCAGGGGCGAGTGTAACACTCTGGTGCTGGGGCATGTGTAACACTCTGGTGCAGGGGTGTGTGTAACACTCTGGTGCAGGGGCATATGTAACACTCTGGTGCAGGGGCATGTGTAACACTCTCGTGCAGGGGCATGTGTAACACTCTGGTGCTGTGGCATGTGTAACACTCTGGTGCTGGGGCGTGTGTAACACTCTGGTGCAGGGGTGTGTGTAACACTCTGGTGCAGGGGCATGTGTAACACTCTTGTGCAGGGGCATGTGTAACACTCTGGTGCAGGGGTGTGTGCAACACTCTGGTGCAGGGGCATGTGTAACACTCTGGTGCAGGGGCGTGTGTAACACTCTGATGCAGGGGAGTGTGTAACACTCTGGTGCAGGGGCGTGTGTAACACTCTGGTGCAGGGGCGTGTGCAACACTCTGGTGCAGGGGAGTGTGCAACACTCTGGTGCAGGGGCATGTGCAACACTCTGATGCAGGGGCGTGTGTAACACTCTGGTGCAGGGGAGTGTACAACACTCTGGTGCAGGGGGCATGTGCAACACTCTGATGCAGGGGCGTGTGCAACACTCTGGTGCTGGGGCGTGTGCAACACTCTGGTGCAGGGGCGTGTGTAAAACTCTGGTGCAGGGGAGTGTGTAACATACTGGTGCAGGGGCGTGTGTAACACTCTAGTGCTGGGGCGTGTGTAACACTCTGGTGCAGGGGCATGTGTAACACTCTGGTGCAGGGGCGTGTGTAACACTCTGGTGCAGGGGCGTGTGTAACACTCTGGTGCAGGGGTGTGTGTAACACTCTGATGCAGGGGCGTGTGTAACACTCTGGTGCAGGGGCATGTGTAACACTCTGGTGCAGGGGCGTGTGTAACACTCTGGTGCTGGGGCGTGTGCAACACTCTGGTGCAGGGGCGTGTGTAACACTCTGGTGCTGGGGCGTGTGTAACACTCTTTTGCAGGGGCATGTGTAACACTCTGGTGCAGAGGCATGTGTAACACTCTGGTGCAGGGGCGTGTGTAACACTCTGGTGCAGGGGCATGTGTAACACTCTGGTGCTGGGGCGTGTGTAACACTCTGGTGCAGGGGCGTGTGTAACACTCTGGTGCAGGGGTGTGTGTAACACTCTGATGCAGGGGCGTGTGTAACACTCTGGTGCAGGGGCGTGTGTAACACTCTGATGCAGGGGCGTGTGTAACACTCTGGTGCAGGGGCGTGTGCAACACTCTGGTGCAGGGGCGTGTGTAACACTGTGGTGCAGGGGCATGTGTAACACTCTGGTGCAGGGGCATATGTAACACTCTGGTGAAGGGGCATGTGTAACACTCTGGTGCAGGGGCGTGTGTAACACTCTGGTGCAGGGGTGTGTGTAACACTCTGGTGCAGGGGCATGTGTAACACTCTGGTGCAGGGGCATGTGTAACACTCTGGTGCAGGGGCGTGTGTAACACTCCTGTGCAGGGGTATGTGCAACACTCTGGTGCAGGGGAGTGTGCAACACTCTGGTGCAGGGGCATGTGTAACACTCTGGTGCTGGGGCGTGTGTAACACTCTGGTGCAGGGGCATGTGTAACACTCTGGTGCAGGGGCATGTGTAACACTCTGGTGCTGGGGCGTGTATAACACTCTGGTGCAGGGGTGTGTGTAACACTCTGGTGCAGGGGTGTGTGTAACACTTTAGTGCTGGGGCGTGTGTAACACTCTGCTGCAGGGGCGTGTGTAACACTCTGGTGCTGGGGCATGTGTAACACTCTGGTGCAGGGGCGTGTGCAACACTCTGGTGCAGGGGCGTGTGTAACACTCTGGTGCAGGGGTGTGTGTAACACTCTGGTGCTGGGGCATTGTGTAACACTCTGGTGCAGGGGCGTGTGTAACACTCTGGTGCAGGGGCATGTGTAACACTCTGGTGCAGGGGCATGTGTAACACTCTGGTGCTGGGGCGTGTGTAACACTCTGGTGCAGGTGCGTGTGTAACACTCTGGTGCAGGGGCATGTGTAACACTCTGGTGCAGGGGCATGTGTAACACTCTGGTGCAGGGGCATGTGTAACACTCTGGTGCAGGGGCATGTGTAACACTCTGGTGCTGTGGCATGTGTAACACTCTGGTGCTGGGGCGTGTGTAACACTCTGGTGCAGGGGCATGTGTAACACTCTGGTGCTAGGGCGTGTGTAACACTCTGGTGCTGGGGCGTGTGTAACACTCTGGTGCAGGGGCGTGTGCAACACTCTGGTGCAGGGGAGTGTGCAACACTCTGGTGCAGGGGTATGTGCAACACTCTGATGCAGGGGCGTGTGTAACACTCTGGTGCAGGGGAGTGTGCAACACTCTGGTGCAGGGGGCATGTGCAACACTCTGGTGCTGGGGCGTGTGCAACACTCTGGTGCTGGGGCGTGTGCAACACTCTGGTGCAGGGGCGTGTGTAACACTCTGGTGCAGGGGCATGTGTAACACTCTCGTGCAGGGGCATGTGTAACACTCTGGTGCAGGGGTGTGTGTAACACTCTGATGCAGGGGCGTGTGTAACACTCTGGTGCAGGGGCATGTGTAACACTCTGGTGCAGGGGCGTGTGTAACACTCTGGTGCAGGGGCGTGTGTAACACTCTGGTGCAGGGGCGTGTGCAACACTCTATTGCAGGGGCGTGTGTAACACTCAGGTGCAGGGGCGTGTATAACACTCTGGTGCTGGGGCGTGTGTAACACTCTGGTGCAGGGGCATGTGTAACACTCTGGTGCAGGGGCGTGTGTAACACTCTGGTGCAGGGGGGTGTGTAACACTCTGGTGCTGGGGCGTGTGTAACACTCTGGTGCAGGGGCGTGTGTAACACTCTGGTGCAGGGGCGTGTGTAACACTCTGGTGCAGGGGCGTGTGTAACACTCTGGTGCAGGGGCATGTGTAACACTCTGGTCCAAGGGCGTGTGTAACACTCAGGTGCAGGGGCGTGTGTAACACTCTTGTGCAGGGGCATGTGTAACACTCTGGTGCAGGGGCGTGTGTAACACTCTGGTGCTGGGGCGTGTGTAACACTCTGGTGAAGGGGTGTGTGCAACACTCTCGTGCAGGGGCGTGTGTAACACTCTGGTGCTGGGGCGTGTGTAACACTCTGGTGCAGGGGTGTGTGTAACACTCTGGACTCTGGTGCAGGGGCGTGTGTAACACTCTGGTGCTGGGGCGTGTGTAACACTGTGGTGCAGGGGCATGTGTAACACTCTGGTGCAGGGGCATGTGTAACACTCTGGTGCAGGGGCGTGTGTAACACTCTTGTGCAGGGGTATGTGCAACACTCTGGTGCAGGGGAGTGTGCAACACTCTGGTGCAGGGGCATGTGTAACACTCTGGTGCTGGGGCGTGTGTAACACTCTGGTGCAGGGGCATGTGTAACACTCTCGTGCAGGGGCATGTGTAACACTCTGGTGCAGGGGTGTGTGTAACACTCTGATGCAGGGGCGTGTGTAACACTCTGGTGCAGGGGCATGTGTAACACTCTGGTGCAGGGGCGTGTGTAACACTCTGGTGCAGGGGCGTGTGTAACACTCTGGTGCAGGGGCGTGTGCAACACTCTAGGTGCAGGGGCGTGTGTAACACTCATGGTGCAGGGGCGTGTGTAACACTCTGGTGCAGGGGCGTGTGTAACACTCTGGTGCAGGGGCATGTGTAACACTCTGGTGCAGGGGCGTGTGTAACACTCTGGTGCAGGGGCGTGTGTAACACTCTGGTGCATGGGGCGTGTGTAACACTCTGGTGCAGGGGCGTGTGTAACACTCTTGTGCAGGGGCGTGTGTAACACTCTGGTGCAGGGGCGTGTGTAACACTCTGGTGCAGGGGCATGTGTAACACTCTGGTGCAGGGGCGTGTGTAACACTCATGGTGCAGGGGCGTGTGTAACACTCTTGTGCAGGGGCATGTGTAACACTCTGGTGCAGGGGCGTGTGTAACACTCTGGTGCTAGGGGCGTGTGTAACACTCTGGTGCAGGGGTGTGTGCAACACTCTCGGTGCAGGGGCGTGTGTAACACTCTGGTGCTGGGGCGTGTGTAACACTCTGGTGCAGGGGTGTGTAACACTGGACTCTGGTGCAGGGGCGTGTGTAACACTCTGGTGCTGGGGCGTGTGTAACACTCTGGTGCAGGGGCATGTGTAACACTCTGGTGCACGGGCATGTGTAACACTCTGGTGCAGGGGCGTGTGTAACACTCTGGTGCAGGGGTATGTGCAACACTCTGGTGCAGGGGAGTGTGCAACACTCTGGTGCAGGGGCATGTGTAACACTCTGGTGCAGGGGCGTGTGTAACACTCTGGTGCAGGGGCATGTGTAACACTCTGGTGCAGGGGCATGTGTAACACTCTGGTGCAGGGGCTGTGTGTAACACTCTGGTGCATGGGGCGTGTGTAACACTCTGGTGCAGGGGCGATGTGTAACACTCTGGTGCAGGGGCATGTGTAACACTCTGGTGCAGGGGTGTGTGTAACACTCTGGTGCAGGGGCGTGTGTAACACTCTGGTGCAGGGGCGTGTGTAACACTCTGGTGCATGGGGCGTGTGTAACACTCTGGTGCAGGGGCATGTGTAACACTCTGGTGCAGGGGCATGTGTAACACTCTGGTGCAGGGGCGTGTGTAACACTCTTGTGCAGGGGCTATGTGTAACACTCTGGTGCAGGGGCAGTGTGTAACACTCTGGTGCAGGGGCATGTGTAACACTCTGGTGCAGGGGCGTGTGTAACACTCTGGTGCAGGGGCATGTGTAACACTCTGGTGCAGGGGCATGTGTAACACTCTGGTGCAGGGGCGTGTGTAACACTCTGGTGCAGGGGCGTGTGTAACACTCTGGTGCAGGGGCGTGTGTAACACTCTGGTGCAGGGGCATGTGTAACACTCTGGTGCAGGGGCGTGTGTAACACTCTGGTGCATGGGGCGTGTGTAACACTCTGGTGCAGGGGCGTGTGTAACACTCTGGTGCAGGGGCATGTGTAACACTCTGGTGCAGGGGCATGTGTAACACTCTGGTGCAGGGGCGTGTGTAACACTCTGGTGCAGGGGCGTGTGTAACACTCTGGTGCAGGGGCATGTGTAACACTCTGGTGCAGGGGCATGTGTAACACTCTGGTGCAGGGGCATGTGTAACACTCTGGTGCAGGGGCATGTGTAACACTCTGGTGCAGGGGCATGTGTAACACTCTGGTGCAGGGGCGTGTGTAACACTCTGGTGCAGGGGCGTGTGTAACACTCTGGTGCAGGGGCATGTGTAACACTCTGGTGCAGGGGCATGTGTAACACTCTGGTGCAGGGGCGTGTGTAACACTCTGGTGCAGGGGCATGTGTAACACTCTGGTGCAGGGGCGTGTGTAACACTCTGATGCAGGGGAGTGTGTAACACTCTGGTGCAGGGGCATGTGTAACACTCTGGTGCTGGGGCGTGTGTAACACTCTGGTGCAGGGGCATGTGTAACACTCTGGTGCTAGGGGCGTGTGTAACACTCTGGTGCAGGGGCGTGTGTAACACTCTGGTGCAGGGGCGTGTGTAACACTCTGGTGCAGGGGCATGTGTAACACTCTGGTGCAGGGGCATGTGTAACACTCTGGTGCATGGGGCGTGTGTAACACTCTGGTGCAGGGGCGTGTGTAACACTCTGGTGCAGGGGCATGTGTAACACTCTGGTGCAGGGGCATGTGTAACACTCTGGTGCAGGGGCATGTGTAACACTCTGGTGCAGGGGCATGTGTAACACTCTGGTGCATGTGGCATGTGTAACACTCTGGTGCTGGGGCGTGTGTAACACTCTGGTGCAGGGGCATGTGTAACACTCTGGTGCTAGGGGCGTGTGTAACACTCTGGTGCTGGGGCGTGTGTAACACTCTGGTGCAGGGGCGTGTGCAACACTCTGGTGCAGGGGAGTGTGCAACACTCTGGTGCAGGGGTATGTGCAACACTCTGATGCAGGGGCGTGTGTAACACTCTGGTGCAGGGGAGTGTGCAACACTCTGGTGCAGGGGCATGTGCAACACTCTGGTGCTGGGGCGTGTGCAACACTCTGGTGCTGGGGCGTGTGCAACACTCTGGTGCAGGGGCGTGTGTAACACTCTGGTGCAGGGGCATGTGTAACACTCTCGTGCAGGGGCATGTGTAACACTCTGGTGCAGGGGTGTGTGTAACACTCTGATGCAGGGGCGTGTGTAACACTCTGGTGCAGGGGCATGTGTAACACTCTGGTGCAGGGGCGTGTGTAACACTCTGGTGCAGGGGCGTGTGTAACACTCTGGTGCAGGGGCGTGTGCAACACTCTAGTGCAGGGGCGTGTGTAACACTCTGGTGCAGGGGCGTGTGTAACACTCTGGTGCTGGGGCGTGTGTAACACTCTGGTGCAGGGGCATGTGTAACACTCTGGTGCAGGGGCGTGTGTAACACTCTGGTGCAGGGGCGTGTGTAACACTCTGGTGCTGGGGCGTGTGTAACACTCTGGTGCAGGGGCGTGTGTAACACTCTGGTGCAGGGGCGTGTGTAACACTCTGGTGCAGGGGCGTGTGTAACACTCTGGTGCAGGGGCATGTGTAACACTCTGGTGCAGGGGCGTGTGTAACACTCTGGTGCAGGGGCGTGTGTAACACTCTGGTGCAGGGGCATGTGTAACACTCTGGTGCAGGGGCGTGTGTAACACTCTGGTGCATGGGGCGTGTGTAACACTCTGGTGCAGGGGCGTGTGTAACACTCTGGTGCAGGGGCGTGTGTAACACTCTGGTGCTGGGGCGTGTGTAACACTCTGGTGCAGGGGCTGTGTGTAACACTCTGGACTCTGGTGCAGGGGCGTGTGTAACACTCTGGTGCTGGGGCGTGTGTAACACTCTGGTGCAGGGGCATGTGTAACACTCTGGTGCAGGGGCATGTGTAACACTCTGGTGCAGGGGCGTGTGTAACACTCTGGTGCAGGGGCATGTGCAACACTCTGGTGCAGGGGAGTGTGTAACACTCTGGTGCAGGGGCATGTGTAACACTCTGGTGCAGGGGCGTGTGTAACACTCTGGTGCAGGGGCATGTGTAACACTCTGGTGCAGGGGCATGTGTAACACTCTGGTGCAGGGGTGTGTGTAACACTCTGGTGCAGGGGCGTGTGTAACACTCTGGTGCAGGGGCATGTGTAACACTCTGGTGCAGGGGCGTGTGTAACACTCTGGTGCAGGGGCGTGTGTAACACTCTGGTGCAGGGGCGTGTGTAACACTCTGGTGCAGGGGCGTGTGTAACACTCATGGTGCAGGGGCGTGTGTAACACTCTGGTGCTAGGGGCGTGTGTAACACTCTGGTGCAGGGGCATGTGTAACACTCTGGTGCAGGGGCGTGTGTAACACTCTGGTGCAGGGGCGTGTGTAACACTCTGGTGCTGGGGCGTGTGTAACACTCTGGTGCAGGGGCGTGTGTAACACTCTGGTGCAGGGGCGTGTGTAACACTCTGGTGCAGGGGCGTGTGTAACACTCTGGTGCAGGGGCATGTGTAACACTCTGGTGCAGGGGCGTGTGTAACACTCAGGTGCAGGGGCGTGTGTAACACTCTTGTGCAGGGGCATGTGTAACACTCTGGTGCAGGGGCGTGTGTAACACTCTGGTGCTGGGGCGTGTGTAACACTCTGGTGCAGGGGCTGTGTGCAACACTCTGGTGCAGGGGCGTGTGTAACACTCTGGTGCTGGGGCGTGTGTAACACTCTGGTGCAGGGGTGTGTAACACTCTGGACTCTGGTGCAGGGGCGTGTGTAACACTCTGGTGCTGGGGCGTGTGTAACACTCTGGTGCAGGGGCATGTGTAACACTCTGGTGCAGGGGCATGTGTAACACTCTGGTGCAGGGGCGTGTGTAACACTCTGGTGCAGGGGTATGTGTAACACTCTGGTGCAGGGGCAGTGTGTAACACTCTGGTGCAGGGGCATGTGTAACACTCTGGTGCAGGGGCGTGTGTAACACTCTGGTGCAGGGGCATGTGTAACACTCTGGTGCAGGGGCATGTGTAACACTCTGGTGCAGGGGCGTGTGTAACACTCTGGTGCTAGGGGCGTGTGTAACACTCTGGTGCAGGGGCGATGTGTAACACTCTGGTGCTAGGGGCATGTGTAACACTCTGGTGCAGGGGCGTGTGTAACACTCTGGTGCAGGGGCGTGTGTAACACTCTGGTGCAGGGGCGTGTGTAACACTCTGGTGCAGGGGCGTGTGTAACACTCTGGTGCAGGGGCATGTGTAACACTCTGGTGCAGGGGCATGTGTAACACTCTGGTGCAGGGGCGTGTGTAACACTCTTGTGCAGGGGCATGTGTAACACTCTGGTGCAGGGGAGTGTGTAACACTCTGGTGCAGGGGCATGTGTAACACTCTGGTGCAGGGGCGTGTGTAACACTCTGGTGCAGGGGCATGTGTAACACTCTGGTGCAGGGGCATGTGTAACACTCTGTTGCAGGGGCGTGTGTAACACTCTGGTGCTAGGGGCGTGTGTAACACTCTGGTGCAGGGGCGTGTGTAACACTCTGGTGCAGGGGCATGTGTAACACTCTGGTGCAGGGGTGTGTGTAACACTCTGGTGCTGGGCGTGTGTAACACTCTGGTGCAGGGGCGTGTGTAACACTCTGGTGCAGGGGCATGTGTAACACTCTGGTGCAGGGGCATGTGTAACACTCTGGTGCAGGGGCGTGTGTAACACTCTGGTGCAGGGGCGTGTGTAACACTCTGGTGCAGGGGCATGTGTAACACTCTGGTGCAGGGGCATGTGTAACACTCTGGTGCAGGGGCATGTGTAACACTCTGGTGCAGGGGCATGTGTAACACTCTGGTGCAGGGGCATGTGTAACACTCTGGTGCAGGGGCGTGTGTAACACTCTGGTGCAGGGGCATGTGTAACACTCTGGTGCAGGGGCATGTGTAACACTCTGGTGCAGGGGCTGTGTGCAACACTCTGGTGCAGGGGCATGTGTAACACTCTGGTGCAGGGGCGTGTGTAACACTCTGGTGCAGGGGCAGTGTGTAACACTCTGGTGCAGGGGCATGTGTAACACTCTGGTGCAGGGGCGTGTGTAACACTCTGGTGCAGGGGCGTGTGTAACACTCTGGTGCAGGGGCATGTGTAACACTCTGGTGCAGGGGCAGTGTGTAACACTCTGGTGCAGGGGCATGTGTAACACTCTGGTGCAGGGGCATGTGTAACACTCTGGTGCAGGGGCATGTGTAACACTCTGGTGCTGGGGCGTGTGTAACACTCTGGTGCAGGGGCGTGTGTAACACTCTGGTGCAGGGGCATGTGTAACACTCTGGTGCAGGGGCATGTGTAACACTCTGGTGCAGGGGCGTGTGTAACACTCTGGTGCAGGGGCATGTGTAACACTCTGGTGCAGGGGCGTGTGTAACACTCTGGTGCAGGGGAGTGTGTAACACTCTGGTGCAGGGGCGTGTGTAACACTCTGGTGCAGGGGCATGTGTAACACTCTGGTGCAGGGGCGTGTGTAACACTCTGGTGCAGGGGCGTGTGTAACACTCTGGTGCAGGGGCGTGTGTAACACTCTGGTGCAGGGGCATGTGTAACACTCTGGTGCAGGGGCGTGTGTAACACTCTGGTGCAGGGGCGTGTGTAACACTCTGGTGCAGGGGCGTGTGTAACACTCTGGTGCAGGGGCATGTGTAACACTCTGGTGCAGGGGCATGTGTAACACTCTGGTGCAGGGGCGTGTGTAACACTCTGGTGCAGGGGCGTGTGTAACACTCTGGTGCAGGGGCATGTGTAACACTCTGGTGCAGGGGCATGTGTAACACTCTGGTGCAGGGGCATGTGTAACACTCTGGTGCAGGGGCATGTGTAACACTCTGGTGCTAGGGGCATGTGTAACACTCTGGTGCTGGGGCGTGTGTAACACTCTGGTGCAGGGGCGTGTGTAACACTCTGGTGCAGGGGCATGTGTAACACTCTGGTGCAGGGGCATGTGTAACACTCTGGTGCAGGGGTGTGTGCAACACTCTGGTGCAGGGGCATGTGTAACACTCTGGTGCAGGGGCGTGTGTAACACTCTGGTGCAGGGGCAGTGTGTAACACTCTGGTGCAGGGGCATGTGTAACACTCTGGTGCAGGGGCGTGTGTAACACTCTGGTGCAGGGGCATGTGTAACACTCTGGTGCTAGGGGCGTGTGTAACACTCTGGTGCAGGGGCGTGTGTAACACTCTGGTGCAGGGGCGTGTGCAACACTCTGGTGCAGGGGCATGTGTAACACTCTGGTGCAGGGGCATGTGTAACACTCTGGTGCTGGGGCGTGTGTAACACTCTGGTGCAGGGGCGTGTGTAACACTCTGGTGCAGGGGCATGTGTAACACTCTGGTGCAGGGGCATGTGTAACACTCTGGTGCAGGGGCATGTGTAACACTCTGGTGCAGGGGCATGTGTAACACTCTGGTGCAGGGGCATGTGTAACACTCTGGTGCTGGGGCGTGTGTAACACTCTGGTGCAGGGGCATGTGTAACACTCTGGTGCAGGGGCGTGTGTAACACTCTGGTGCTAGGGGCGTGTGTAACACTCTGGTGCAGGGGCGTGTGTAACACTCTGGTGCAGGGGAGTGTGTAACACTCTGGTGCAGGGGTATGTGTAACACTCTGATGCAGGGGCGTGTGTAACACTCTGGTGCAGGGGAGTGTGTAACACTCTGGTGCAGGGGCATGTGTAACACTCTGGTGCAGGGGCGTGTGTAACACTCTGGTGCAGGGGCGTGTGTAACACTCTGGTGCAGGGGCGTGTGTAACACTCTGGTGCAGGGGCATGTGTAACACTCTGGTGCAGGGGCATGTGTAACACTCTGGTGCAGGGGCGTGTGTAACACTCTGGTGCAGGGGCGTGTGTAACACTCTGGTGCAGGGGCATGTGTAACACTCTGGTGCAGGGGCGTGTGTAACACTCTGGTGCAGGGGCGTGTGTAACACTCTGGTGCAGGGGCGTGTGTAACACTCTGGTGCAGGGGCGTGTGTAACACTCTGGTGCAGGGGCGTGTGTAACACTCTGGTGCAGGGGCGTGTGTAACACTCTGGTGCAGGGGCATGTGTAACACTCTGGTGCAGGGGCGTGTGTAACACTCTGGTGCAGGGGGCGTGTGTAACACTCTGGTGCATGGGGCGTGTGTAACACTCTGGTGCAGGGGCGTGTGTAACACTCTGGTGCAGGGGCGTGTGTAACACTCTGGTGCAGGGGCGTGTGTAACACTCTGGTGCAGGGGCATGTGTAACACTCTGGTGCAGGGGCGTGTGTAACACTCTGGTGCAGGGGCGTGTGTAACACTCTGGTGCAGGGGCATGTGTAACACTCTGGTGCAGGGGCGTGTGTAACACTCTGGTGCATGGGGCGTGTGTAACACTCTGGTGCAGGGGCTGTGTGCAACACTCTGGTGCAGGGGCGTGTGTAACACTCTGGTGCATGGGGCGTGTGTAACACTCTGGTGCAGGGGCGTGTGTAACACTCTGCTGGTGCAGGGGCGTGTGTAACACTCTGGTGCAGGGGCGTGTGTAACACTCTGGTGCAGGGGCATGTGTAACACTCTGGTGCAGGGGCATGTGTAACACTCTGGTGCAGGGGCGTGTGTAACACTCTTGTGCAGGGGCATGTGTAACACTCTGGTGCAGGGGAGTGTGCAACACTCTGGTGCAGGGGCATGTGTAACACTCTGGTGCTGGGGCGTGTGTAACACTCTGGTGCAGGGGCATGTGTAACACTCTGGTGCAGGGGCATGTGTAACACTCTGGTGCAGGGGCTGTGTGTAACACTCTGATGCAGGGGCGTGTGTAACACTCTGGTGCAGGGGCATGTGTAACACTCTGGTGCAGGGGCGTGTGTAACACTCTGGTGCAGGGGCGTGTGTAACACTCTGGTGCAGGGGCGTGTGTAACACTCTGGTGCAGGGGCGTGTGTAACACTCTGGTGCAGGGGCGTGTGTAACACTCTGGTGCAGGGGCGTGTGTAACACTCTGGTGCAGGGGCATGTGTAACACTCTGGTGCAGGGGCGTGTGTAACACTCTGGTGCAGGGGCGTGTGTAACACTCTGGTGCTAGGGGCGTGTGTAACACTCTGGTGCAGGGGCGTGTGTAACACTCTGGTGCAGGGGCGTGTGTAACACTCTGGTGCAGGGGCGTGTGTAACACTCTGGTGCAGGGGCATGTGTAACACTCTGGTGCAGGGGCGTGTGTAACACTCTGGTGCAGGGGCGTGTGTAACACTCTGGTGCAGGGGCATGTGTAACACTCTGGTGCAGGGGCGTGTGTAACACTCTGGTGCATGGGGCGTGTGTAACACTCTGGTGCAGGGGCGTGTGTAACACTCTGGTGCAGGGGCGTGTGTAACACTCTGGTGCAGGGGCGTGTGTAACACTCTGGTGCAGGGGTGTGTAACACTCTGGACTCTGGTGCAGGGGCGTGTGTAACACTCTGGTGCTGGGGCGTGTGTAACACTATGGTGCAGGGGCATGTGTAACACTCTGGTGCACGGGCATGTGTAACACTCTGGTGCAGGGGCGTGTGTAACACTCTTGTGCAGGGGTATGTGCAACACTCTGGTGCAGGGGAGTGTGCAACACTCTGGTGCAGGGGCATGTGTAACACTCTGGTGCTGGGGCGTGTGTAACACTCTGGTGCAGGGGCATGTGTAACACTCTGGTGCAGGGGCATGTGTAACACTCTGGTGCAGGGGTGTGTGTAACACTCTGGTGCTGGGGCGTGTGTAACACTCTGGTGCAGGGGCGAGTGTAACACTCTGGTGCTGGGGCATGTGTAACACTCTGGTGCAGGGGTGTGTGTAACACTCTGGTGCTGGGTGTGTGTAACACTCTGGTGCAGGAGCGTGTGTAACACTCTGGTGCTGGGGCGTGTGTAACACTGTGGTGCAGGGGCATGTGTAACACTCTGGTGCAGGGGCATGTGTAACACTCTGGTGCAGGGGCGTGTGTAACACTCTTGTGCAGGGGTATGTGCAACACTCTGGTGCAGGGGAGTGTGCAACACTCTGGTGCAGGGGCATGTGTAACACTCTGGTGCTGGGGCGTGTGTAACACTCTGGTGCAGGGGCATGTGTAACACTCTGGTGCAGGGGCATGTGTAACACTCTGTTGCAGGGGTGTGTGTAACACTCTGGTGCTGGGGCGTGTGTAACACTCTGGTGCAGGGGCGTGTGTAACACTCTGGTGCTGGGGCATGTGTAACACTCTGGTGCAGGGGTGTGTGTAACACTCTGGTGCTGGGCGTGTGTAACACTCTGGTGCAGGGGCGTGTGTAACACTCTGGTGCAGGGTCATGTGTAACACTCTGGTGCAGGGGCATGTGTAACACTCTGGTGCTGGGGCGTGTGTAACACTCTGGTGCAGGGGCGTGTGTAACACTCTGGTGCAGGGGCATGTGTAACACTCTGGTGCAGGGGCATGTGTAACACTCTGGTGCAGGGGCATGTGTAACACTCTGGTGCAGGGGCATGTGTAACACTCTGGTGCTGGGGCATGTGTAACACTCTGGTGCAGGGGCGTGTGTAACACTCTGGTGCAGGGGCATGTGTAACACTCTGGTGCAGGGGCATGTGTAACACTCTGGTGCAGGGGTGTGTGCAACACTCTGGTGCAGGGGCATGTGTAACACTCTGGTGCAGGGGCGTGTGTAACACTCTGATGCAGGGGAGTGTGTAACACTCTGGTGCAGGGGCATGTGTAACACTCTGGTGCTGGGGCGTGTGTAACACTCTGGTGCAGGGGCGTGTGTAACACTCTGGTGCAGGGGCATGTGTAACACTCTGGTGCAGGGGCATGTGTAACACTCTGGTGCAGGGGCATGTGTAACACTCTCGTGCAGGGGCATGTGTAACACTCTGGTGCAGGTGGCATGTGTAACACTCTGGTGCTGGGGCGTGTGTAACACTCTGGTGCAGGGGCGTGTGTAACACTCTGGTGCAGGGGCATGTGTAACACTCTTGTGCAGGGGTATGTGTAACACTCTGGTGCAGGGGTGTGTGCAACACTCTGGTGCAGGGGCATGTGTAACACTCTGGTGCAGGGGCGTGTGTAACACTCTGATGCAGGGGAGTGTGTAACACTCTGGTGCAGGGGCGTGTGCAACACTCTGGTGCTGGGGCGTGTGCAACACTCTGGTGCAGGGGCGTGTGTAAAACTCTGGTGCAGGGGAGTGTGTAACATACTGGTGCAGGGGCGTGTGTAACACTCTGGTGCTGGGGCGTGTGTAACACTCTGGTGCAGGGGCATGTGTAACACTCTGGTGCAGGGGCGTGCGTAACACTCTGGTGCAGGGGCGTGTGTAACACTCTGGTGCAGGGGTGTGTGTAACACTCTGATGCAGGGGCGTGTGTAACACTCTGGTGCAGGGGCATGTGTAACACTCTGGTGCAGGGGCGTGTGTAACACTCTGGTGCTGGGGCGTGTGCAACACTCTGGTGCAGGGGCGTGTGTAACACTCTTTTGCAGGGGCATGTGTAACACTCTGGTGCAGAGGCATGTGTAACACTCTGGTGCAGGGGCGTGTGTAACACTCTGGTGCAGGGGCATGTGTAACACTCTGGTGCTGGGGCGTGTGTAACACTCTGGTGCAGGGGCGTGTGTAACACTCTGGTGCAGGGGTGTGTGTAACACTCTGATGCAGGGGCGTGTGTAACACTCTGGTGCAGGGGCGTGTGTAACACTCTGATGCAGGGGCGTGTGTAACACTCTGGTGCAGGGGCGTGTGCAACACTCTGGTGCAGGGGCGTGTGTAACACTGTGGTGCAGGGGCATGTGTAACACTCTGGTGCAGGGGCATATGTAACACTCTGGTGAAGGGGCATGTGTAACACTCTGGTGCAGGGGCGTGTGTAACACTCTGGTGCAGGGGTGTGTGTAACACTCTGGTGCAGGGGCATGTGTAACACTCTGGTGCAGGGGCATGTGTAACACTCTGGTGCAGGGGCGTGTGTAACACTCCTGTGCAGGGGTATGTGCAACACTCTGGTGCAGGGGAGTGTGCAACACTCTGGAGCAGGGGCATGTGTAACACTCTGGTGCTGGGGCGTGTGTAACACTCTGGTGCAGGGGCATGTGTAACACTCTGGTGCAGGGGCATGTGTAACACTCTGGTGCTGGGGCGTGTATAACACTCTGGTGCAGGGGTGTGTGTAACACTCTGGTGCAGGGGTGTGTGTAACACTCTAGTGCTGGGGCGTGTGTAACACTCTGCTGCAGGGGCGTGTGTAACACTCTGGTGCTGGGGCATGTGTAACACTCTGGTGCAGGGGCGTGTGCAACACTCTGGTGCAGGGGCGTGTGTAACACTCTGGTGCAGGAGTGTGTGTAACACTCTGGTGCTGGGGCATTGTGTAACACTCTGGTGCAGGGGCGTGTGTAACACTCTGGTGCAGGGGCATGTGTAACACTCTGGTGCAGGGGCATGTGTAACACTCTGGTGCTGGGGCGTGTGTAACACTCTGGTGCAGGGGCGTGTGTAACACTCTGGTGCAGGGGCATGTGTAACACTCTGGTGCAGGGGCATGTGTAACACTCTGGTGCAGGGGCATGTGTAACACTCTGGTGCTGTGGCATGTGTAACACTCTGGTGCTGGGGCGTGTGTAACACTCTGGTGCAGGGGCGTGTGTAACACTCTGGTGCAGGGGCATGTGTAACACTCTGGTGCTGGGGCGTGTGTAACACTCTGGTGCAGGGGCATGTGTAACACTCTGGTGCTGGGGCGTGTGTAACACTCTGGTGCTGGGGCGTGTGTAACACTCTGGTGCAGGGGCGTGTGTAACACTCTGGTGCAGGGGAGAGTGCAACACTCTGGTGCAGGGGCATGTGCAACACTCTGATGCAGGGGCGTGTGTAACACTCTGGTGCAGGGGAGTGTGCAACACTCTGGTGCAGGGGGCATGTGCAACACTCTGGTGCATGGGGCGTGTGTAACACTCTGGTGCTGGGGCGTGTGTAACACTCTGGTGCAGGTGCGTGTGTAACACTCTGGTGCAGGGGCATGTGTAACACTCTCGGTGCAGGGGCATGTGTAACACTCTGGTGCAGGGGTGTGTGTAACACTCTGATGCAGGGGCGTGTGTAACACTCTGGTGCAGGGGCATGTGTAACACTCTGGTGCAGGGGCGTGTGTAACACTCTGGTGCAGGGGCGTGTGTAACACTCTAGTGCAGGGGCGTGTGTAACACTCATGGTGCAGGGGCGTGTGTAACACTCTGGTGCTGGGGCGTGTGTAACACTCTGGTGCAGGGGCATGTGTAACACTCTGGTGCAGGGGCGTGTGTAACACTCTGGTGCAGGGGCGTGTGTAACACTCTGGTGCATGGGGCGTGTGTAACACTCTGGTGCAGGGGCGTGTGTAACACTCTGGTGCAGGGGCGTGTGTAACACTCTGGTGCAGGGGCGTGTGTAACACTCTGGTGCAGGGGCATGTGTAACACTCTGGTGCAGGGGCGTGTGTAACACTCTGGTGCAGGGGCGTGTGTAACACTCTGGTGCAGGGGCATGTGTAACACTCTGGTGCAGGGGCGTGTGTAACACTCTGGTGCTGGGGCGTGTGTAACACTCTGGTGCAGGGGTGTGTGCAACACTCTGGTGCAGGGGCGTGTGTAACACTCTGGTGCTGGGGCGTGTGTAACACTCTGGTGCAGGGGCGTGTGTAACACTCTGGTGCAGGGGCGTGTGTAACACTCTGGTGCAGGGGCGTGTGTAACACTCTGGTGCAGGGGCATGTGTAACACTCTGGTGCAGGGGCATGTGTAACACTCTGGTGCAGGGGCGTGTGTAACACTCTGGTGCAGGGGCATGTGTAACACTCTGGTGCAGGGGAGTGTGCAACACTCTGGTGCAGGGGCATGTGTAACACTCTGGTGCTGGGGCGTGTGTAACACTCTGGTGCAGGGGCATGTGTAACACTCTGGTGCAGGGGCATGTGTAACACTCTGGTGCAGGGGCGTGTGTAACACTCTGGTGCAGGGGCGTGTGTAACACTCTGGTGCAGGGGCGTGTGTAACACTCTGGTGCTGGGGCATGTGTAACACTCTGGTGCAGGGGCGTGTGTAACACTCTGGTGCTAGGGGCGTGTGTAACACTCTGGTGCAGGGGCGTGTGTAACACTCTGGTGCAGGGGCATGTGTAACACTCTGGTGCAGGGGCATGTGTAACACTCTGGTGCATGGGGCATGTGTAACACTCTGGTGCAGGGGCGTGTGTAACACTCTGGTGCAGGGGCATGTGTAACACTCTGGTGCAGGGGCGTGTGTAACACTCTGGTGCAGGGGCGTGTGTAACACTCTGGTGCAGGGGCATGTGTAACACTCTGGTGCAGGGGCATGTGTAACACTCTGGTGCAGGGGCGTGTGTAACACTCTGGTGCAGGGGCATGTGTAACACTCTGGTGCAGGGGCGTGTGGAACCCTCTGATGCAGGGGAGTGTGTAACACTCTGGTGCAGGGGCGTGTGTAACACTCTGGTGCAGGGGCGTGTGCAACACTCTGGTGCAGCGGAGTGTGCAACACTCTGGTGCAGGGGTATATGCAACACTCTGATGCAGGGGCGTGTGTAACACTCTGGTGCAGGGGAGTGTGCAACACTCTGGTGCAGAGGGCATGTGCAACACTCTGATGCAGGGGCGTGTGCAACACTCTGGTGCTGGGGCGTGTGCAACACTCTGGTTCAGGGGCGTGTGTAAAACTCTGGTGCTGGGGCGTGTGCAACACTCTGGTGCAGGGGCGTGTGTAAAACTCTGGTGCAGGGGAGTGTGTAACATACTGGTGCAGGGGCGTGTGTAACACTCTGGTGCAGGGGCGTGTGTAACACTCTGGTGCAGGGGCGTGTGTAACACTCTGGTGCAGGGGTGTGTGTAACACTCTGATGCAGGGGCGTGTGTAACTCTCTGGTGCAGGGGCATGTGTAACACTCTGGTGCAGGGGCGTGTGTAACACTCTGGTGCTGGGGCGTGTGCAACACTCTGGTGCAGGGGCGTGTGTAACACTCTGGTGCTGGGTCGTGTGTAACACTCTTTTGCAGGGGCGTGTGTAACACTCTGGTGCAGGGGCATGTGTAACACTCTGGTGCAGGGGCGTGTGTAACACTCTTTTGCAGGGGCATGTGTAACACTCTGGTGCTGGGGCGTGTGTAACACTCTGGTGCAGGGGCGTGTGTAACACTCTGGTGCAGGAGTGTGTGTAACACTCTGATGCAGGGGCGTGTGTAACACTCTGGTGCAGGGGCGTGTGTAACACTCTGATGCAGGGGCGTGTGTAACACTCTGGTGCAGGGCACTCCTCTAAGGAGTGCCGGACCAACCGGGCTGTGGTGGGTATGTGGGCCTGCGGGCCGCTCCAAGCAACAGCCTGGTGGACCAAACTCTCACAAGTCGAGCCTGGCCTCGGGCCGGGCTTGGGGAGTAGAAGAACTCCCAGAACCCCATCAACCAGGTATCAACCAGGGGCGTGTGCTACACTCTGGTGCAGGGGCGTGTGTAACACTCTGGTGCAGGGGCGTGTGTAACACTCTGGTGCTGGGGCATGTGTAACACTCTGGTGCAGGGGCATGTGTAACACTCTGGTGCAGGGGCATGTGTAACACTCTGGTGCAGGGGCGTGTGTAACACTCTGGTGCAGGGGGGGTGTAACATTCTGGTGCAGGGGCATGTGTAACACTCTGGTGCAGGGGCATGTGTAACACTCTGGTGCAGGGGCGTGTGTAACACTCTGGTGCAGGGGCATGTGTAACACTCTGGTGCAGGGGCATGTGTAACACTCTGGTGCAGGGGCATGTGTAACACTCTGGTGCAGGGGCATGTGTAACACTCTGGTGCTGTGGCATGTGTAACACTCTGGTGCTGGGGCGTGTGTAACACTCTGGTGCAGGGGCGTGTGTAACACTCTGGTGCAGGGGCATGTGTAACACTCTTGTGCAGGGGCATGTGTAACACTCTGGTGCAGGGGTGTGTGCAACACTCTGGTGCAGGGGCATGTGTAACACTCTGGTGCAGGGGCGTGTGTAACACTCTGATGCAGGGGAGTGTGTAACACTCTGGTGCAGGGGCATGTGTAACACTCTGGTGCTGGGGCGTGTGTAACACTCTGGTGCAGGGGCGTGTGTAACACTCTGGTGCAGGGGCATGTGTAACACTCTGGTGCAGGGGCATGTGTAACACTCTGGTGCAGGGGCATGTGTAACACTCTCGTGCAGGGGCATGTGTAACACTCTGGTGCTGTGGCATGTGTAACACTCTGGTGCTGGGGCGTGTGTAACACTCTGGTGCAGGGGCGTGTGTAACACTCTGGTGCAGGGGCATGTGTAACACTCTTGTGCAGGGGCATGTGTAACACTCTGGTGCAGGGGTGTGTGCAACACTCTGGTGCAGGGGCATGTGTAACACTCTGGTGCAGGGGCGTGTGTAACACTCTGATGCAGGGGAGTGTGTAACACTCTGGTGCAGGGGCGTGTGCAACACTCTGGTGCTGGGGCGTGTGCAACACTCTGGTGCAGGGGCGTGTGTAACACTCTGGTGCAGGGGAGTGTGTAACATACTGGTGCAGGGGCGTGTGTAACACTCTGGTGCTGGGGCGTGTGTAACACTCTGGTGCAGGGGCATGTGTAACACTCTGGTGCAGGGGCGTGTGTAACACTCTGGTGCAGGGGCGTGTGTAACACTCTGGTGCAGGGGTGTGTGTAACACTCTGATGCAGGGGCGTGTGTAACACTCTGGTGCAGGGGCATGTGTAACACTCTGGTGCAGGGGCGTGTGTAACACTCTGGTGCTGGGGCGTGTGCAACACTCTGGTGCAGGGGCGTGTGTAACACTCTGGTGCTGGGGCGTGTGTAACACTCTTTTGCAGGGGCATGTGTAACACTCTGGTGCAGAGGCATGTGTAACACTCTGGTGCAGGGGCGTGTGTAACACTCTGGTGCAGGGGCATGTGTAACACTCTGGTGCTGGGGCGTGTGTAACACTCTGGTGCAGGGGCGTGTGTAACACTCTGGTGCAGGGGTGTGTGTAACACTCTGATGCAGGGGCGTGTGTAACACTCTGTTCCAGGGGCGTGTGTAACACTCTGATGCAGGGGCGTGTGTAACACTCTGGTGCAGGGGCGTGTGCAACACTCTGGTGCAGGGGCGTGTGTAACACTGTGGTGCAGGGGCATGTGTAACACTCTGGTGCAGGGGCATATGTAACACTCTGGTGAAGGGGCATGTGTAACACTCTGGTGCAGGGGCGTGTGTAACACTCTGGTGCAGGGGTGTGTGTAACACTCTGGTGCAGGGGCATGTGTAACACTCTGGTGCAGGGGCATGTGTAACACTCTGGTGCAGGGGCGTGTGTAACACTCCTGTGCAGGGGTATGTGCAACACTCTGGTGCAGGGGAGTGTGCAACACTCTGGAGCAGGGGCATGTGTAACACTCTGGTGCTGGGGCGTGTGTAACACTCTGGTGCAGGGGCATGTGTAACACTCTGGTGCAGGGGCATGTGTAACACTCTGGTGCTGGGGCGTGTATAACACTCTGGTGCAGGGGTGTGTGTAACACTCTGGTGCAGGGGTGTGTGTAACACTCTAGTGCTGGGGCGTGTGTAACACTCTGCTGCAGGGGCGTGTGTAACACTCTGGTGCTGGGGCATGTGTAACACTCTGGTGCAGGGGCGTGTGCAACACTCTGGTGCAGGGGCGTGTGTAACACACTGGTGCAGGAGTGTGTGTAACACTCTGGTGCTGGGGCATTGTGTAACACTCTGGTGCAGGGGCGTGTGTAACACTCTGGTGCAGGGGCATGTGTAACACTCTGGTGCAGGGGCATGTGTAACACTCTGGTGCTGGGGCGTGTGTAACACTCTGGTGCAGGGGCGTGTGTAACACTCTGGTGCAGGGGCATGTGTAACACTCTGGTGCAGGGGCATGTGTAACACTCTGGTGCAGGGGCATGTGTAACACTCTGGTGCATGTGGCATGTGTAACACTCTGGTGCTGGGGCGTGTGTAACACTCTGGTGCAGGGGCATGTGTAACACTCTGGTGCTGGGGCGTGTGTAACACTCTGGTGCTGGGGCGTGTGTAACACTCTGGTGCAGGGGCGTGTGCAACACTCTGGTGCAGGGGAGTGTGCAACACTCTGGTGCAGGGGCATGTGCAACACTCTGATGCAGGGGCGTGTGTAACACTCTGGTGCAGGGGAGTGTGCAACACTCTGGTGCAGGGGCATGTGCAACACTCTGGTGCTAGGGGCGTGTGCAACACTCTGGTGCTGGGGCGTGTGCAACACTCTGGTGCAGGGGCGTGTGTAACACTCTGGTGCAGGGGCATGTGTAACACTCTCGTGCAGGGGCATGTGTAACACTCTGGTGCAGGGGTGTGTGTAACACTCTGATGCAGGGGCGTGTGTAACACTCTGGTGCAGGGGCATGTGTAACACTCTGGTGCAGGGGCGTGTGTAACACTCTGGTGCAGGGGCGTGTGCAACACTCTATTGCAGGGGCGTGTGTAACACTCAGGTGCAGGGGCGTGTATAACACTCTGGTGCTGGGGCGTGTGTAACACTCTGGTGCAGGGGCATGTGTAACACTCTGGTGCAGGGGCGTGTGTAACACTCTGGATGCAGGGGCGTGTGTAACACTCTGGTGCTGGGGCGTGTGTAACACTCTGGTGCAGGGGCGTGTGTAACACTCTGGTGCAGGGGCGTGTGTAACACTCTGGTGCAGGGGCGTGTGTAACACTCTGGTGCAGGGGCATGTGTAACACTCTGGTGCAGGGGCGTGTGTAACACTCAGGTGCAGGGGCGTGTGTAACACTCTTGTGCAGGGGCATGTGTAACACTCTGGTGCAGGGGCGTGTGTAACACTCTGGTGCTGGGGCGTGTGTAACACTCTGGTGCAGGGGTGTGTGCAACACTCTCGTGCAGGGGCGTGTGTAACACTCTGGTGCAGGGGTGTGTGTAACACTCTGGACTCTGGTGCAGGGGCGTGTGTAACACTCTGGTGCTGGGGCGTGTGTAACACTGTGGTGCAGGGGCATGTGTAACACTCTGGTGCAGGGGCATGTGTAACACTCTGGTGCAGGGGCGTGTGTAACACTCTTGTGCAGGGGTATGTGCAACACTCTGGTGCAGGGGAGTGTGCAACACTCTGGTGCAGGGGCATGTGTAACACTCTGGTGCTGGGGCGTGTGTAACACTCTGGTGCAGGGGCATGTGTAACACTCTGGTGCAGGGGCATGTGTAACACTCTGGTGCAGGGGTGTGTGTAACACTCTGGTGCTGGGGCGTGTGTAACACTCTGGTGCAGGGGCGTGTGTAACACTCTGGTGCTGGGGCATGTGTAACAGTCTGGTGCAGGGGTGTGTGTAACACTCTGGTGCTAGGGCGTGTGTAACACTCTGGTGCAGGGGCGTGTGTAACACTCTGGTGCAGGGGCATGTGTAACACTCTGGTGCAGGGGCATGTGTAACACTCTGGTGCTGTGGCATGTGTAACACTCTGGTGCTGGGGCGTGTGTAACACTCTGGTGCAGGGGCATGTGTAACACTCTGGTGCTGGGGCGTGTGTAACACTCTGGTGCAGGGGCGTGTGTAACACTCTGGTGCAGGGGCATGTGTAACACTCTTGTGCAGGGGCATGTGTAACACTCTGGTGCAGGGGCGTGTGCAACACTCTGGTGCAGGGGCATGTGTAACACTCTGGTGCAGGGGCGTGTGGAACACTCTGATGCAGGGGAGTGTGTAACACTCTGGTGCAGGGGCGTGTGTAACACTCTGGTGCAGGGGCGTGTGCAACACTCTGGTGCAGCGGAGTGTGCAACACTCTGGTGCAGGGGTATATGCAACACTCTGATGCAGGGGCGTGTGTAACACTCTGGTGCAGGGGAGTGTGCAACACTCTGGTGCAGAGGGCATGTGCAACACTCTGATGCAGGGGCGTGTGCAACACTCTGGTGCTGGGGCGTGTGCAACACTCTGGTTCAGGGGCGTGTGTAAAACTCTGGTGCTGGGGCGTGTGCAACACTCTGGTGCAGGGGCGTGTGTAACACTCTGGTGCAGGGGAGTGTGTAACACTACTGGTGCAGGGGCGTGTGTAACACTCTGGTGCAGGGGCGTGTGTAACACTCTGGTGCAGGGGCGTGTGTAACACTCTGGTGCAGGGGCTGTGTGTAACACTCTGATGCAGGGGCGTGTGTAACACTCTGGTGCAGGGGCATGTGTAACACTCTGGTGCAGGGGCGTGTGTAACACTCTGGTGCTGGGGCGTGTGCAACACTCTGGTGCAGGGGCGTGTGTAACACTCTGGTGCTGGGTCGTGTGTAACACTCTTTTGCAGGGGCGTGTGTAACACTCTGGTGCAGGGGCATGTGTAACACTCTGGTGCAGGGGCGTGTGTAACACTCTGGTGCAGGGGCATGTGTAACACTCTGGTGCTGGGGCGTGTGTAACACTCTGGTGCAGGGGCGTGTGTAACACTCTGGTGCAGGAGTGTGTGTAACACTCTGATGCAGGGGCGTGTGTAACACTCTGGTGCAGGGCACTCCTCCAAGGAGTGCCGGACCAACCGGGCTGTGGTGGGTATGTGGGCCTGCGGGCCGCTCCAAGCAACAGCCTGGTGGACCAAACTCTCACAAGTCGAGCCTGGCCTCGGGCCGGGCTTGGGGAGTAGAAGAACTCCCAGAACCCCATCAACCAGGTATCAACCAGGGGCGTGTGCTACACTCTGGTGCAGGGGCGTGTGTAACACTCTGGTGCAGGGGCGTGTGTAACACTCTGGTGCTGGGGCATGTGTAACACTCTGGTGCAGGGGCATGTGTAACACTCTGGTGCAGGGGCATGTGTAACACTCTGGTGCAGGGGCGTGTGTAACACTCTGGTGCAGGGGGGGTGTAACATTCTGGTGCAGGGGCATGTGTAACACTCTGGTGCAGGGGCATGTGTAACACTCTGGTGCAGGGGCGTGTGTAACACTCTGGTGCTGGGGCGTGTGTAACACTCTGTTGCAGGGGCGTGTGTAACACTCTGGTGCAGGGGGTGTGTAACACTCTGGTGCAGGGGCATGTGTAACACTCTGGTGCAGGGGCGTGTGTAATACTCTGGTGCTGGGGCGTGTGCAACACTCTGATGCAGGGGCATGTGTAACACTCTGGTGCAGGGGCGTGTGTAACACTCTGGTGCAGGGGAGTGTGTAACACTCTAGTGCTGGGGAGTGTGTAACACTCTGGTGCTGGGGCGTGTGCAACACTCTGATGCAGGGGCATGTGTAACACTCTAATGCAGGGGCGTGTGCAACACTCTGGTGCTGGGGCGTGTGCAACACTCTGGTGCAGGGGCGTGTGTAACACTCTGGTGCAGGGGAGTGTGTAACACACTGGTGCAGGGGCGTGTGTAACACTCTGGTGCTGGGGCATGTGTAACACTCTGGTGCAGGGGCGTGTGTAACACTCTGGTGCAGGGGCGTGTGTAACACTCTGGTGCAGGGGCGTGTGTAACACTCTGGTGCAGGGGCATGTGTAACACTCTGGTGCAGGGGCATGTGTAACACTCTGGTGCAGGGGCATGTGTAACACTCTGGTGCAGGGGAGTGTGTAACACTCTGGTGCAGGGGCATGTGTAACACTCTGGTGCAGGGGCATGTGTAACACTCTGGTGCAGGGGAGTGTGTAACACTCTGGTGCAGGGGCATGTGTAACACTCTGGTGCAGGGGCGTGTGTAACACTCTGGTGCAGGGGCATGTGTAACACTCTGCTGCTGGGGCGTGTGTAACACTCTGGTGCAGGGGCGTGTGTAACACTCTGATGCAGGGGCGTGTGTAACACTCTGGTGCAGGGGCGTGTGCAACACTCTGGTGCAGGGGCGTGTGTAACACTCTGGTGCAGGGGCGTGTGTAACACTCTGGTGCAGGGGAATGTGTAACACTCTGGTGCAGGGGCATGTGTAACACTCTGGTGCAGGGGCGTGTGTAACACTCTGGTGCAGGGGAATGTGTAACACTCTGGTGCAGGGGCATGTGTAACACTCTGGTGCAGGGGCATGTGTAACACTCTGGTGCAGGGGCGTGTTTAACACTCTGGTGCAGGGGCATGTGTAACACTCTGGTGCAAGGGGCATGTGTAACACTCTGGTGCAGGGGCATGTGTAACACTCTGGTGCAGGGGCATGTGTAACACTCTGGTGCAGGGGCGTGTGTAACACTCTGGTGCAGGGGCGTGTGTAACACTCTGGTGCTGGGGCGTGTGTAACACTCTGTTGCAGGGGCATGTGTAACACTCTGGTGCAGGGGCGTGTGTAATACTCTGGTGCTATAGCGTGTGCAACACTCTGATGCAGGGGCATGTGTAACACTCTGGTGCAGGGGCGTGTGTAACACTCTGGTGCAGGGGCATGTGTAACACTCTGGTGCAGGGGAGTGTGTAACACTCTGGTGCAGGGGCGTGTGTAACACTCTGGTGCAGGGGCGTGTGTAACACTCTGGTGCTGGGGCGTGTGTAACACTCTGGTGCAGGGGCGTGTGTAACACTCTGGTGCAGGGGCATGTGTAACACTCTGGTGCAGGGGCATGTGTAACACTCTGGTGCAGGGGCGTGTGTAACACTCTGGTGCAGGGGCGTGTGTAACACTCTGGTGCAGGGACATGTGTAACACTCTGGTGCAGGGGCATGTGTAACACTCTGGTGCAGGGGCGTGTGTAACACTCTGGTGCAGGGGCATGTGTAACACTCTGGTGCAGGGGCGTGTGTAACACTCTGGTGCAGGGGCGTGTGTAACACTCTGATGCAGGGGCGTGTGTAACACTCTGGTGCAGGGGCGTGTGCAACACTCTGGTGCAGGGGCGTGTGTAACACTCTGGTGCAGGGGCGTGTGTAACACTCTGGTGCAGGGGAATGTGTAACACTCTGGTGCAGGGGCATGTGTAACACTCTGGTGCAGGGGCGTGTGTAACACTCTGGTGCAGGGGAATGTGTAACACTCTGGTGCAGGGGCATGTGTAACACTCTGGTGCAGGGGCATGTGTAACACTCTGGTGCAGGGGCATGTGTAACACTCTGGTGCAGGGGCGTGTGTAACACTCTGGTGCATGGGGCGTGTGTAACACTCTGTTGCAGGGGCGTGTGTAACACTCTGGTGCAGGGGGGATGTAACACTCTGGTGCAGGGGCATGTGTAACACTCTGGTGCAGGGGCGTGTGTAATACTCTGGTGCTGGGGCGTGTGCAACACTCTGATGCAGGGGCATGTGTAACACTCTGGTGCAGGGGCGTGTGTAACACTCTGGTGCAGGGGCATGTGTAACACTCTGGTGCAGGGGAGTGTGTAACACTCTGGTGCAGGGGCGTGTGTAACACTCTGGTGCAGGGGCATGTGTAACACTCTGGTGCAGGGGCGTGTGTAACACTCTGGTGCAGGGGCGTGTGTAACACTCTGGTGCAGGGGCGTGTGTAACACTCTGGTGCAGGGGCATGTGTAACACTCTGGTGCAGGGGCATGTGTAACACTCTGGTGCAGGGGCATGTGTAACACTCTGGTGCAGGGGCGTGTGTAACACTCTGGTGCAGGGGCATGTGTAACACTCTGGTGCAGGGGCATGTGTAACACTCTGGTGCAGGGGCGTGTGTAACACTCTGGTGCAGGGGCAGTGTGTAACACTCTGGTGCAGGGGCGTGTGTAACACTCTGGTGCAGGGGCATGTGTAACACTCTGGTGCAGGGGCGTGTGTAACACTCTGGTGCAGGGGCGTGTGTAACACTCTGGTGCAGGGGCAGTGTGTAACACTCTGGTGCAGGGGCGTGTGTAACACTCTGGTGCAGGGGCGTGTGTAACACTCTGGTGCAGGGGCGTGTGTAACACTCTGGTGCAGGGGCATGTGTAACACTCTGGTGCAGGGGCATGTGTAACACTCTGGTGCAGGGGCGTGTGTAACACTCTGGTGCAGGGGCATGTGTAACACTCTGGTGCAGGGGCATGTGTAACACTCTGGTGCAGGGGCATGTGTAACACTCTGGTGCAGGGGCGTGTGTAACACTCTGGTGCAGGGGCATGTGTAACACTCTGGTGCAGGGGCATGTGTAACACTCTGGTGCAGGGGCATGTGTAACACTCTGGTGCAGGGGCAGTGTGTAACACTCTGGTGCAGGGGCGTGTGTAACACTCTGGTGCAGGGGCGTGTGTAACACTCTGGTGCAGGGGCGTGTGTAACACTCTGGTGCAGGGGCATGTGTAACACTCTGGTGCAGGGGCGTGTGTAATACTCTGGTGCTAGGGCGTGTGCAACACTCTGATGCAGGGGCATGTGTAACACTCTGGTGCAGGGGCGTGTGTAACACTCTGGTGCAGGGGCATGTGTAACACTCTGGTGCAGGGGAGTGTGTAACACTCTGGTGCAGGGGCGTGTGTAACACTCTGGTGCAGGGGCGTGTGTAACACTCTGGTGCTGGGGCGTGTGTAACACTCTGGTGCAGGGGCGTGTGTAACACTCTGTTGCAGGGGCATGTGTAACACTCTGGTGCAGGGGCATGTGTAACACTCTGGTGCAGGGGCGTGTGTAACACTCTGGTGCTGGGGCGTGTGTAACACTCTGGTGCAGGGGCGTGTGTAACACTCTGGTGCAGGACATGTGTAACACTCTGGTGCAGGGGCATGTGTAACACTCTGGTGCAGGGGCGTGTGTAACACTCTGGTGCAGGGGCATGTGTAACACTCTGGTGCTGGGGCGTGTGTAACACTCTGGTGCAGGGGCGTGTGTAACACTCTGATGCAGGGGCGTGTGTAACACTCTGGTGCAGGGGCGTGTGCAACACTCTGGTGCAGGGGCGTGTGTAACACTCTGGTGCAGGGGCGTGTGTAACACTCTGGTGCAGGGGAATGTGTAACACTCTGGTGCAGGGGCATGTGTAACACTCTGGTGCAGGGGCGTGTGTAACACTCTGGTGCAGGGGAATGTGTAACACTCTGGTGCAGGGGCATGTGTAACACTCTGGTGCAGGGGCATGTGTAACACTCTGGTGCAGGGGCATGTGTAACACTCTGGTGCAGGGGCGTGTGTAACACTCTGGTGCTGGGGCGTGTGTAACACTCTGTTGCAGGGGCGTGTGTAACACTCTGGTGCAGGGGGGATGTAACACTCTGGTGCAGGGGCATGTGTAACACTCTGGTGCAGGGGCGTGTTTAATACTCTGGTGCTGGGGCGTGTGCAACACTCTGATGCAGGGGCATGTGTAACACTCTGGTGCAGGGGCGTGTGTAACACTCTGGTGCAGGGGCATGTGTAACACTCTGGTGCAGGGGAGTGTGTAACACTCTGGTGCAGGGGCGTGTGTAACACTCTGGTGCAGGGGCGTGTGTAACACTCTGGTGCTGGGGCGTGTGTAACACTCTGGTGCAGGGGCGTGTGTAACACTCTGTTGCAGGGGCATGTGTAACACTCTGGTGCAGGGGCATGTGTAACACTCTGGTGCAGGGGCATGTGTAACACTCTGGTGCTGGGGCGTGTGTAACACTCTGGTGCAGGGGCGTGTGTAACACTCTGGTGCAGGGGAATGTGTAACACTCTGGTGCAGGGGCATGTGTAACACTCTGGTGCAGGGGCGTGTGTAACACTCTGGTGCAGGGGCATGTGTAACACTCTGGTGCAGGGGCGTGTGTAACACTCTGGTGCAGGGGCGTGTGTAACACTCTGGTGCAGGGGCGTGTGTAACACTCTGGTGCAGGGGCGTGTGTAACACTCTGGTGCAGGGGCATGTGTAACACTCTGGTGCAGGGGCATGTGTAACACTCTGGTGCAGGGGCGTGTGTAACACTCTGGTGCAGGGGAATGTGTAACACTCTGGTGCAGGGGCGTGTGTAACACTCTGGTGCAGGGGCATGTGTAACACTCTGGTGCAGGGGCATGTGTAACACTCTGGTGCAGGGGCATGTGTAACACTCTGGTGCAGGGGCGTGTGTAACACTCTGGTGCAGGGGCATGTGTAACACTCTGGTGCAGGGGCATGTGTAACACTCTGGTGCAGGGGCATGTGTAACACTCTGGTGCAGGGGCATGTGTAACACTCTGGTGCAGGGGCGTGTGTAACACTCTGGTGCAGGGGCGTGTGTAACACTCTGGTGCAGGGGCGTGTGTAACACTCTGGTGCAGGGGCGTGTGTAACACTCTGGTGCAGGGGCATGTGTAACACTCTGGTGCAGGGGCGTGTGTAACACTCTGGTGCTAGGGGCGTGTGTAACACTCTGATGCAGGGGCATGTGTAACACTCTGGTGCAGGGGCGTGTGTAACACTCTGGTGCAGGGGCATGTGTAACACTCTGGTGCAGGGGAGTGTGTAACACTCTGGTGCAGGGGCGTGTGTAACACTCTGGTGCAGGGGCGTGTGTAACACTCTGGTGCTAGGGGCGTGTGTAACACTCTGGTGCAGGGGCGTGTGTAACACTCTGGTGCAGGGGCATGTGTAACACTCTGGTGCAGGGGCATGTGTAACACTCTGGTGCAGGGGCGTGTGTAACACTCTGGTGCTGGGGCGTGTGTAACACTCTGGTGCAGGGGCGTGTGTAACACTCTGGTGCAGGGACATGTGTAACACTCTGGTGCAGGGGCATGTGTAACACTCTGGTGCAGGGGCGTGTGTAACACTCTGGTGCAGGGGCATGTGTAACACTCTGGTGCTGGGGCGTGTGTAACACTCTGGTGCAGGGGCGTGTGTAACACTCTGATGCAGGGGCGTGTGTAACACTCTGGTGCAGGGGCGTGTGCAACACTCTGGTGCAGGGGCGTGTGTAACACTCTGGTGCAGGGGCGTGTGTAACACTCTGGTGCAGGGGAATGTGTAACACTCTGGTGCAGGGGCATGTGTAACACTCTGGTGCAGGGGCGTGTGTAACACTCTGGTGCAGGGGAATGTGTAACACTCTGGTGCAGGGGCATGTGTAACACTCTGGTGCAGGGGCATGTGTAACACTCTGGTGCAGGGGCATGTGTAACTCTCTGGTGCAGGGGAGTGTGTAATACTCTGGTGCTATAGGCGTGTGCAACACTCTGATGCAGGGGCATGTGTAACACTCTGGTGCAGGGGCGTGTGTAACACTCTGGTGCAGGGGCATGTGTAACACTCTGGTGCAGGGGCGTGTGTAATACTCTGGTGCTATAGCGTGTGCAACACTCTGATGCAGGGGCATGTGTAACACTCTGGTGCAGGGGCGTGTGTAACACTCTGGTGCAGGGGCGTGTGTAACACTCTGGTGCAGGGGAGTGTGTAACACTCTGGTGCAGGGGCGTGTGTAACACTCTGGTGCAGGGGCGTGTGTAACACTCTGGTGCTGGGGCGTGTGTAACACTCTGGTGCAGGGGCGTGTGTAACACTCTGTTGCAGGGGCATGTGTAACACTCTGGTGCAGGGGCATGTGTAACACTCTGGTGCAGGGGCGTGTGTAACACTCTGGTGCTGGGGCGTGTGTAACACTCTGGTGCAGGGGCGTGTGTAACACTCTGGTGCAGGAACATGTGTAACACTCTGGTGCAGGGGCATGTGTAACACTCTGGTGCAGGGGCGTGTGTAACACTCTGGTGCAGGGGCATGTGTAACACTCTGGTGCTGGGGCGTGTGTAACACTCTGGTGCAGGGGCGTGTGTAACACTCTGATGCAGGGGCGTGTGTAACACTCTGGTGCAGGGGCGTGTGCAACACTCTGGTGCAGGGGCATGTGTAACACTCTGGTGCAGGGGCGTGTGTAACACTCTGGTGCAGGGGAATGTGTAACACTCTGGTGCAGGGGCATGTGTAACACTCTGGTGCAGGGGCGTGTGTAACACTCTGGTGCAGGGGAATGTGTAACACTCTGGTGCAGGGGCATGTGTAACACTCTGGTGCAGGGGCATGTGTAACACTCTGGTGCAGGGGCATGTGTAACACTCTGGTGCAGGGGCGTGTGTAACACTCTGGTGCTGGGGCGTGTGTAACACTCTGTTGCAGGGGCGTGTGTAACACTCTGGTGCAGGGGGGATGTAACACTCTGGTGCAGGGGCATGTGTAACACTCTGGTGCAGGGGCGTGTTTAATACTCTGGTGCTGGGGCGTGTGCAACACTCTGATGCAGGGGCATGTGTAACACTCTGGTGCAGGGGCGTGTGTAACACTCTGGTGCAGGGGCATGTGTAACACTCTGGTGCAGGGGAGTGTGTAACACTCTGGTGCAGGGGCGTGTGTAACACTCTGGTGCAGGGGCGTGTGTAACACTCTGGTGCTGGGGCGTGTGTAACACTCTGGTGCAGGGGCGTGTGTAACACTCTGTTGCAGGGGCATGTGTAACACTCTGGTGCAGGGGCATGTGTAACACTCTGGTGCAGGGGCATGTGTAACACTCTGGTGCTGGGGCGTGTGTAACACTCTGGTGCAGGGGCGTGTGTAACACTCTGGTGCAGGGGAATGTGTAACACTCTGGTGCAGGGGCATGTGTAACACTCTGGTGCAGGGGCGTGTGTAACACTCTGGTACAGGAGCATGTGTAACACTCTGGTGCTGGGGCGTGTGTAACACTCTGGTGCAGGGGCGTGTGTAACACTCTGATGCAGGGGCGTGTGTAACACTCTGGTGCAGGGGCGTGTGCAACACTCTGGTGCAGGGGCGTGTGTAACACTCTGGTGCAGGGGCGTGTGTAACACTCTGGTGCAGGGGCGTGTGTAACACTCTGGTGCAGGGGAATGTGTAACACTCTGGTGCAGGGGCGTGTGTAACACTCTGGTGCAGGGGCATGTGTAACACTCTGGTGCATGGGGCGTGTGTAACACTCTGGTGCAGGGGCGTGTGTAACACTCTGGTGCAGGGGCGTGTGTAACACTCTGGTGCAGGGGCGTGTGCAACACTCTGGTGCAGGGGCGTGTGTAACACTCTGGTGCAGGGGCGTGTGTAACACTCTGGTGCAGGGGAATGTGTAACACTCTGGTGCAGGGGCATGTGTAACACTCTGGTGCAGGGGCGTGTGTAACACTCTGGTGCAGGGGAATGTGTAACACTCTGGTGCAGGGGCATGTGTAACACTCTGGTGCAGGGGCATGTGTAACACTCTGGTGCAGGGGCGTGTGTAACACTCTGGTGCAGGGGCATGTGTAACACTCTGGTGCAGGGGCATGTGTAACACTCTGGTGCAGGGGCATGTGTAACACTCTGGTGCAGGGGCATGTGTAACACTCTGGTGCAGGGGCGTGTGTAACACTCTGGTGCTGGGGCGTGTGTAACACTCTGTTGCAGGGGCGTGTGTAACACTCTGGTGCAGGGGGGATGTAACACTCTGGTGCAGGGGCATGTGTAACACTCTGGTGCAGGGGCGTGTGTAATACTCTGGTGCTATAGCGTGTGCAACACTCTGATGCAGGGGCATGTGTAACACTCTGGTGCAGGGGCGTGTGTAACACTCTGGTGCAGGGGCATGTGTAACACTCTGGTGCAGGGGAGTGTGTAACACTCTGGTGCAGGGGCGTGTGTAACACTCTGGTGCAGGGGCGTGTGTAACACTCTGGTGCTGGGGCGTGTGTAACACTCTGGTGCATGGGGCGTGTGTAACACTCTGGTGCAGGGGCGTGTGTAACACTCTGGTGCAGGGACATGTGTAACACTCTGGTGCAGGGGCATGTGTAACACTCTGGTGCAGGGGCGTGTGTAACACTCTTGTGCAGGGGCATGTGTAACACTCTGGTGCTGGGGCGTGTGTAACACTCTGGTGCAGGGGCGTGTGTAACACTCTGATGCAGGGGAGTGTGTAACACTCTGGTGCAGGGGCGTATGCAACACTCTGGTGCAGGGGCGTGTGTAACACTCTGGTGCAGGGGCGTGTGTAACACTCTGGTGCAGGGAATGTGTAACACTCTGGTGCAGGGGCATGTGTAACACTCTGGTGCAGGGGCGTGTGTAACACTCTGGTGCAGGGGAATGTGTAACACTCTGGTGCAGGGGCGTGTGTAACACTCTGGTGCAGGGGCATGTGTAACACTCTGGTGCAGGGGAGTGTGTAATACTCTGGTGCTAGAGCGTGTGCAACACTCTGGTGCAGGGGCATGTGTAACACTCTGGTGCAGGGGCGTGTGTAACACTCTGGTGCTGGGGCGTGTGTAACACTCTGTTGCAGGGGCGTGTGTAACACTCTGGTGCAGGGGGGATGTAACACTCTGGTGCAGGGGCATGTGTAACACTCTGGTGCAGGGGCGTGTGTAATACTCTGGTGCTATGGCGTGTGCAACACTCTGATGCAGGGGCATGTGTAACACTCTGGTGCAGGGGCGTGTGTAACACTCTGGTGCAGGGGCATGTGTAACACTCTGGTGCAGGGGAGTGTGTAACACTCTGGTGCAGGGGCGTGTGTAACACTCTGGTGCAGGGGCGTGTGTAACACTCTGGTGCTGGGGCGTGTGTAACACTCTGGTGCAGGGGCGTGTGTAACACTCTGTTGCAGGGGCATGTGTAACACTCTGGTGCAGGGGCATGTGTAACACTCTGGTGCAGGGGCGTGTGTAACACTCTGGTGCTGGGGCGTGTGTAACACTCTGGTGCAGGGGCGTGTGTAACACTCTGGTGCAGGGACATGTGTAACACTCTGGTGCAGGGGCATGTGTAACACTCTGGTGCAGGGGCGTGTGTAACACTCTGGTGCAGGGGCATGTGTAACACTCTGGTGCTGGGGCGTGTGTAACACTCTGGTGCAGGGGCGTGTGTAACACTCTGATGCAGGGGCGTGTGTAACACTCTGGTGCAGGGGCGTGTGCAACACTCTGGTGCAGGGGCGTGTGTAACACTCTGGTGCAGGGGCGTGTGTAACACTCTGGTGCAGGGGCATGTGTAACACTCTGGTGCAGGGGCATGTGTAACACTCTGGTGCAGGGGCGTGTGTAACACTCTGGTGCAGGGGAATGTGTAACACTCTGGTGCAGGGGCATGTGTAACACTCTGGTGCAGGGGCGTGTGTAACACTCTGGTGCAGGGGCGTGTGTAACACTCTGGTGCAGGGGCGTGTGTAACACTCTGGTGCAGGGACATGTGTAACACTCTGGTGCAGGGGCATGTGTAACACTCTGGTGCAGGGGCGTGTGTAACACTCTGGTGCAGGGGCATGTGTAACACTCTGGTGCATGGGGCGTGTGTAACACTCTGGTGCAGGGGCGTGTGTAACACTCTGATGCAGGGGCGTGTGTAACACTCTGGTGCAGGGGCGTGTGCAACACTCTGGTGCAGGGGCGTGTGTAACACTCTGGTGCAGGGGCGTGTGTAACACTCTGGTGCAGGGGAATGTGTAACACTCTGGTGCAGGGGCATGTGTAACACTCTGGTGCAGGGGCGTGTGTAACACTCTGGTGCAGGGGAATGTGTAACACTCTGGTGCAGGGGCATGTGTAACACTCTGGTGCAGGGGCATGTGTAACACTCTGGTGCAGGGGCATGTGTAACTCTCTGGTGCAGGGGAGTGTGTAATACTCTGGTGCTATAGCGTGTGCAACACTCTGATGCAGGGGCATGTGTAACACTCTGGTGCAGGGGCGTGTGTAACACTCTGGTGCAGGGGCATGTGTAACACTCTGGTGCAGGGGCGTGTGTAATACTCTGGTGCTATAGCGTGTGCAACACTCTGATGCAGGGGCATGTGTAACACTCTGGTGCAGGGGCGTGTGTAACACTCTGGTGCAGGGGCGTGTGTAACACTCTGGTGCAGGGGAGTGTGTAACACTCTGGTGCAGGGGCGTGTGTAACACTCTGGTGCAGGGGCGTGTGTAACACTCTGGTGCTGGGGCGTGTGTAACACTCTGGTGCAGGGGCGTGTGTAACACTCTGTTGCAGGGGCATGTGTAACACTCTGGTGCAGGGGCATGTGTAACACTCTGGTGCAGGGGCGTGTGTAACACTCTGGTGCTGGGGCGTGTGTAACACTCTGGTGCAGGGGCGTGTGTAACACTCTGGTGCAGGGACATGTGTAACACTCTGGTGCAGGGGCATGTGTAACACTCTGGTGCAGGGGCGTGTGTAACACTCTGGTGCAGGGGCATGTGTAAGCACTCTGGTGCTAGGGGCGTGTGTAACACTCTGGTGCAGGGGCGTGTGTAACACTCTGGTGCAGGGGCGTGTGTAACACTCTGGTGCAGGGGCGTGTGCAACACTCTGGTGCAGGGGCATGTGTAACACTCTGGTGCAGGGGCGTGTGTAACACTCTGGTGCAGGGGAATGTGTAACACTCTGGTGCAGGGGCATGTGTAACACTCTGGTGCAGGGGCGTGTGTAACACTCTGGTGCAGGGGAATGTGTAACACTCTGGTGCAGGGGCATGTGTAACACTCTGGTGCAGGGGCATGTGTAACACTCTGGTGCAGGGGCATGTGTAACACTCTGGTGCAGGGGCGTGTGTAACACTCTGGTGCTGGGGCGTGTGTAACACTCTGTTGCAGGGGCGTGTGTAACACTCTGGTGCAGGGGGGATGTAACACTCTGGTGCAGGGGCATGTGTAACACTCTGGTGCAGGGGCGTGTTTAACACTCTGGTGCAGGGGCGTGTGTAACACTCTGGTGCAGGGGCATGTGTAACACTCTGGTGCAGGGGCGTGTGTAACACTCTGGTGCAGGGGCATGTGTAACACTCTGGTGCAGGGGAGTGTGTAACACTCTGGTGCAGGGGCGTGTGTAACACTCTGGTGCAGGGGCGTGTGTAACACTCTGGTGCATGGGGCATGTGTAACACTCTGGTGCAGGGGCGTGTGTAACACTCTGGTGCAGGGGCAGTGTGTAACACTCTGGTGCAGGGGCATGTGTAACACTCTGGTGCAGGGGCATGTGTAACACTCTGGTGCAGGGGCGTGTGTAACACTCTGGTGCAGGGGCGTGTGTAACACTCTGGTGCAGGGGAATGTGTAACACTCTGGTGCAGGGGCATGTGTAACACTCTGGTGCAGGGGCGTGTGTAACACTCTGGTGCAGGAGCATGTGTAACACTCTGGTGCAGGGGCGTGTGTAACACTCTGGTGCAGGGGCGTGTGTAACACTCTGATGCAGGGGCGTGTGTAACACTCTGGTGCAGGGGCGTGTGCAACACTCTGGTGCAGGGGCGTGTGTAACACTCTGGTACAGGGGCGTGTGTAACACTCTGGTGCAGGGGAATGTGTAACACTCTGGTGCAGGGGCATGTGTATCACTCTGGTGCAGGGGCATGTTTAACACTCTGGTGCTGGGGCGTGTGTAACACTCTGGTGCAGGGGCGTGTGTAACACTCTGATGCAGGGGCGTGTGTAACACTCTGGTGCAGGGGCGTGTGCAACACTTGGTGCAGGGGCGTGTGTAACACTCTGGTGCAGGGGCGTGTTGCAACACTCTGGGTGCATGGGCGGTGTAACACTCTTGGTGCAGGGGCGTGTTGTAACACTCTGGGCAGGGGAATGTGTAACACTCTGGTGCAGGGGCATGTGTAACACTCTGGTGCAGGGGCGTGTGAAACACTCTGGTGCAGGGGAATGTGTAACACTCTGGTGCAGGGGCATGTGTAACACTCTGGTGCAGGGGCATGTGTAACACTCTGGTGCAGGGGCATGTGTAACACTCTGGTGCAGTGGCGCGTGTAACACTCTGGTGCTGGGGCGTGTGTAACACTCTGTTGCAGGGGCGTGTGTAACACTCTGGTGCAGGGGGGATGTAACACTCTGGTGCAGGGGCATGTGTAACACTCTGGTGCAGGGGCGTGTGTAACACTCTGGTGCAGGGGCGTGTGTAACACTCTGGTGCAGGGGCATGTGTAACACTCTGGTGCAGGGGAGTGTGTAACACTCTGGTGCAGGGGCGTGTGTAACACTCTGGTGCAGGGGCGTGTTGAACTACTCTGGTGCTGGGCGTGTGTAACACTCTGGTGCAGGGGCGTGTGTAACACTCTGGTGCTGGGGCGTGTGTAACACTCTGGTGCAGGGGCGTGTGTAACACTCTGGTGCAGGGGACATGTGTAACACTCTGGTGCAGGGGCATGTGTAACACTCTGGTGCAGGGGCGTGTGTAACACTCTTGTGCAGGGGCATGTGTAACACTCTGGTGCTGGGGCGTGTGTAACACTCTGGTGCAGGGGCGTGTGTAACACTCTGATGCAGGGCGAGTGTGTAACACTCTGGTGCAGGGGCGTATGCAACACTCTGGTGCAGGGGCGTGTGTAACACTCTGGTGCAGGGGCGTGTGTAACACTCTGGTGCAGGGAATGTGTAACACTCTGGTGCAGGGGCATGTGTAACACTCTGGGCAGGGGCGTGTGTAACACTCTGGTGCAGGGGAATGTGTAACACTCTGGTGCAGGGGCTGTGTAACACTCTGGTGCAGGGCATGTGTAACACTCTGGTGCAGGGGAGTGTGTAATACTCTGGTGCTATAGCGTGTGTCCAACACTCTGGTGCAGGGGCATGTGTAACACTCTGGTGCAGGGGCGTGTGTACACACTCTGGTGCTGGGGCGTGTGTAATACTCTGTTGCAGGGGCGTGTGTAACACTCTGGTGCAGGGGGATGTAACACTCTGTGCAGGGGCATGTGTAACACTCTGGTGCAGGGGCGTGTGTAACACTCTGGTGCTGGGGCGTGTGTAACACTCTGGTGCAGGGGAATGTGTAACACTCTGGTGCAGGGGCATGTGTAACACTCTGGTGCAGGGGCATGTGTAACACTCTGGTGCAGGGGCATGTGTAACACTCTGTGCAGGGGCGTGTGTAACACTCTGGTGCTGGGGCGTGTGTAACACTCTGTTGCAGGGGCATGTGTAACACTCTGGTGCAGGGGGATGTGTAACACTCTGGTGCAGGGGATGTGTAACACTCTGGTTGCAGGGGCTGGTGTAACACTCTGGTGCATGGGGCGTGTGTAACACTCTGATGCAGGGCATGTGTAACACTCTGGTGCAGGGGCGTGTGTAACACTCTGGTGCTAGGGCATGTGTAACACTCTGGTGCAGGGCAGTGTGCTAACACTCTGGTGCAGGGGCGTGTGTAACACTCTGGTGCAGGGCGTGTGTAACCACTCTGGTGCTGGGGCGTGTGTAAACACTCTGGTGCAGGGGCGTGTGTAACACTCTGGTGCAGGGGCATGTGTAACACTCTGGTGCAGGGGCATGTGTAACACTCTGGTGCAGGGGCATGTGTAACACTCTGGTGCGGGGCGTGTGTAACACTCTGGTGCAGGGGCGTGTGTAACACTCTGGTGCAGGGGAATGTGTAACACTCTGGTGCAGGGGCATGTGTAACACTCTGGTGCAGGGGCGTGTGTAACACTCTGGTGCAGGGAGCATGTGTAACACTCTGGTGCAGGGGCGTGTGTAACACTCTGGTGCAGGGGGGTGTGTAACACTCTGTGCAGGGGAATGTGTAAACACTCTGGTGCAGGGGCATGTGTAACACTCTGGTGCAGGGGCGTTGTAAACACTCTGGTGCTGGGGCGTGTGTAACACTCTGGTGCAGGGGCGTGTGTAACACTCTGGTGCAGGGGCATGGGTAACACTCTGGTGCAGGGCATGTGTAACACTCTGGTGCAGGGCGTGTGTAACACTCTGGTGCAGGGCGTGTGTAACACTCTGGTGCAGGGGCGTGTAACACTCTGGTGCAGGGGCATGTGTAACACTCTGGTGCAGGGGCATGTGTAACACTCTGGTGCAGGGGCATGTGTAACACTCTGGTGCAGGGGCGTGTGAACACTCTGGTGCAGGGGAATGTGTAACACTCTGGTGCAGGGGCATGTGTAACACTTGGTGCAGGGGCATGTGTAACACTTGGTGCAGGGGCATGTGTAACACTCTGGTGCAGGGGCGTGTAACACTCTGGTGTGGGGCGTGTGAACACTCTGGTTGCAGGGCGTGTGTAACACTCTGGTGCAGGGGGGATGTAACACTCTGGTGCAGGGGCATGTGTAACACTCTGGTGCAGGGGCGTGTTTAACACTCTGGTGCAGGGGCGTGTGTAACACTCTGGTGCAGGGGCATGTGTAACACTCTGGTGCAGGGGAGTGTGTAACACTCTGGTGCAGGGGCGTGTGTAACACTCTGGTGCAGGGGCGTGTGAAATACTCTGGTGCTGGGGCGTGTGTAACACTCTGGTGCAGGGGCGTGTGTAACACTCTGGTGCTGGGGCGTGTGTAACACTCTGGTGCAGGGGGTGTGTAACACTCTGGTGCAGGGGCATGTGTAACACTCTGGTGCAGGGGCATGTGTAACACTCTGGTGCAGGGCGTGTGTAACACTCTGGTGCAGGG
>NW_027190393.1:0-40166 GCF_040958095.1 Procambarus clarkii | reverse complement strand
CATCTTCCCTCGGTAATATAAACGGAAAATCAGGAACATTTTAGTTAATTCTAATGAAAACACATTGATTTTTATCATTTGTATTGGAAACAACATTGTCATATGTCTTTTCTTGGATCTAAATAATACGAAATCTCGCTCTATGATTTGAAGTTAAAATCCTCAAATATGGTTAAATAGTGACTTTTTCACGTTTTTCATGTAGTTTGATACTACGTAAATATATTCATTTTTACCAATATTTCGATTCTATTTCATGTAGTATCACGATATGAGATTTGGCCTTCAAATCTCAGAATTTTGCATAATATTGCATTTTAAGCAAGTTTTCTTGCATTTTGTTTCGTAAGAAAAATCATCGAATTTAGCAATATTTTGACGTTTATCATCCCCTTTTCCTTTATGTGACTTAAACAAAATATCATCGAATTAGGCAATATTTTGCCGTTTTCCACGTTTTTGTGAATTTACAGTCTATGGGTATTAATTCATATATATACGATAAAAATTATGCAAACACATAATTGATTAGATAATAACCTTAAATACTTCATTTTCAATCATCTATTTGTTTCTCGTTAAAATACTGAGTAAGATATTGAAAAGGGGAGAAGTTCTGTTTTTTTTGCATATATCGACGTTTCAGCCGGAATAGAGCGATTTTCGTGTACATCTTCCATCGGTAATATAAACGGAAAATCAGTAACATTTTAGTTAATACTAATGCAAACACATTGATTTTTATCATTTGTATTGGAAACAACATTGTCATATGTCTTTTCTTGGATCTAAATAATACGAAACCTCGCTCTGTGATTTGAAGTTAAAATCCTCAAATATGGTTATATATTGACTTTTTTCCCGTTTTTCATGTAGTTTGATATTACGTAAATATATTCATTTTTACCAATATTTCGATACTATTTCATGTAGTATCACGATATGTGATTTGGCCTTCAAATCTCAGAATTTTGCATAATATTGCATTTTAAGGAAGTTTTCTTGCATTTTGTTTCGTACGAAAAATCATCGAATTTAGCAATATTTTGACGTTTATCATCCCCCTTTTCCTTTATGTGACTTAAACAAAATATCATCGAATTAGGCAATATTTTGCCGTTTTCCACGTTTTTGTGAATTTACAGTCTATGGGTATTAATTCATATATATACGATAAAAATGATGCAAACACATAATTGATTAGAAAATAACCTTAAATACTTCATTTTCAATCATCTATTTGTTTCTCGTTAAAATACTGAGTAAGATATTGAAAAGGGGAGAAGTTCTATTTTTATTGCATATATCGACGTTTCAGCCGGAATAGAGCGATTTTCGTGTACATCTTCCATCGGTAATATAAACGGAAAATCAGTAACATTTTAGTTAATACTAATGAAAACACATTGATTTTTATCATTTGTATTGGAAACAACATTGTCATATGTCTTTTCTTGGATCTAAATAATATGAAACCTCGCTCTGTGATTTGAAGTTAAAATCCTCAAATATGGTTATATATTGACTTTTTTCACGTTTTTCATGTAGTTTGATATTACGTAAATATATTCATTTTTACCAATATTTCGATACTATTTCATGTAGTATCACGATATGTGATTTGGCCTTCAAATCTCAGAATTTTGCATAATATTGCATTTTAAGGAAGTTTTCTTGCATTTTGTTTCGTACGAAAAATCATCGAATTTAGCAATATTTTGACGTTTATCATCCCCTTTTCCTTTATGTGACTTAAACAAAATATCATCGAATTAGGCAATATTTTGCCGTTTTCCACGTTTTTGTGAATTTACAGTCTATAGGTATTAATTCATATATATACGATAAAAATGATGCAAACACATAATTGATTAGAAAATAACCTTAAATACTTCATTTTCAATCATCTATTTGTTTCTCGTTAAAATACTGAGTAAGATATTGAAAAGGGGAGAAGATCTATTTTTATTGCATATATCGACGTTTCAGCCGGAATAGAGCGATTTTCGTGTACATCTTCCATCGGTAATATAAACGGAAAATCAGTAACATTTTAGTTAATACTAATGAAAACACATTGATTTTTATCATTTGTATTGGAAACAACATTGTCATATGTCTTTTCTTGGATCTAAATAATATGAAACCTCGCTCTGTGATTTGAAGTTAAAATCCTCAAATATATTTATATATTGACTTTTTTCACGTTTTTCATGTAGTTTGATATTACGTAAATATATTCATTTTTACTAATATTTCGATACTATTTCATGTAGTATCACGATATGTGATTTGGCCTTCAAATCTCAGAATTTCGCATAATATTGCATTTTAAGCAAGTTTTCTTGCATTTTGTTTCGTACGAAAAATCATCGAATTTAGCAATATTTTGACGTTTATCATCCCCTTTTCCTTTTTGCGACTTAAACAAAATATCATCGAATTAGGCAATATTTTGCCGTTTTCCACGTTTATGTGAATTTACAGTCTATGGGTATTAATTCATATATATTCGATAAAAATTATGCAAACACATAATTGATTAGATAATAACCTTAAATACTTCATTTTCAATCATCTATTTGTTTCTCGTTAAAATACTGAGTAAGATATTGAAAAGGGGAGTTCTGTTTTTATTGCATATATCGACGTTTCAGCCGGAATAGAGCGATTTTCATGTACATCTTCCATCGGTAATATAAACGGAAAATCAGTAACATTTTAGTTAATACTAATGAAAACACATTGATTTTTATCATTTGTATTGGAAACAACATTGTCATATGTCTTTTCTTGGATCTAAAAAATACGAAACCTCGCTCTGTGATTTGAAGTTAAAATCCTCAAATATGGTTAAGTATTGACTTTTTTCACGTTTTTCATGTAGTTTGATATTACGTAAATATATTCATTTTTACCAATATTTCGATACTATTTCATGTAGTATCACGATATGTGATTTGGCCTTCAAATCTCAGAATTTTGCATAATATTGCATTTTAAGGAAGTTTTCTTGCATTTTGTTTCGTACGAAAAATCATCGAATTTAGCAATATTTTGACGTTTATCATCCCCTTTTCCTTTATGTGACTTAAACAAAATATCATCGAATTAGGCAATATTTTGCCGTTTTCCACGTTTTTGTGAATTTACAGTCTATGGGTATTAATTCATATATATACGATAAAAATGATGCAAACACATAATTGATTAGATAATAACCTTAAATACTTCATTTTCAATCATCTATTTGTTTCTCGTTTAAATACTGAGTAAGATATTGAAAAGGGGAGAAGTTCTATTTTTATTGCAAATATCGACGTTTCAGCCGGAATAGAGCGATTTTCGTGTACATCTTCCATCTGTAATATAAACGGAAAATCAGTAACATTTTAGTTAATACTAATGAAAACACATTGATTTTTATCATTTGTATTGGAAACAACATTGTCATATGTCTTTTCTTGGATCTAAATAATACGAAACCTCGCTCTATGATTTGAAGGTAAAATCCTCAAATATGGTAAAATAGTGACTTTTTCACGTTAATCATGTAGTTTGATATTACGTAAATATATTCATTTTTACCAATATTTCGATTCTATTTCATGTAGTATCACGATATGTGATTTGGCCTTCAAATCTCAGAATTTCGCATAATATTGCATTTTAAGCAAGTTTTCTTGCATTTTGTTTCGTACGAAAAATCATCGAATTTAGCAATATTTTGACGTTTATCATCCCCTTTTCCTTTATTTAATTTAAACAAAATATCATCGAATTAGGCAATATTTTGCAGTTTTTCCACGTTTATGTGAAATTCAGTTTATTGGTATTAATTCATTATATATACGATAAAAATGATGCAAACACATAATAATTATGATTAATGATTAAAATGATTAGATAATAACCTTAAATACTTCATTTTCAATCAACTATTTGTTTCTCGTTAAAATACTGAGTAAGATATTGAAAAGTTGAGAAGTTCGGTTTTTATTGCATATATCGACGTTTCAGCCGGATTAGAGCGGTTTTACGTGTACATCTTCCCTCGGTAATATAAACGGAAAATCAGGAACATTTTAGTTAATTCTAATGAAAACACATTGATTTTTATCATTTGTATTGGAAACAACATTGTCATATGTCTTTTCTTGGATCTAAATAATACGAAATCTCGCTCTATGATTTGAAGTTAAAATCCTCAAATATGGTTAAATAGTGACTTTTTCACGTTTTTCATGTAGTTTGGTACTACGTAAATATATTCATTTTTACCAATATTTCGATTCTATTTCATGTAGTATCACGATATGTGATTTGGTCTTCAAATCTCAGAATTTTGCATAATATTGCATTTTAAGGAAGTTTTCTTGCATTTTGTTTCGTACGAAAAATCATCGAATTTAGCAATATTTTGACGTTTATCATCCCCTTTTCCTTTATGTGACTTAAACAAAATATCATCGAATTAGGCAATATTTTGCCGTTTTCCACGTTTTTGTGAATTTACAGTCTATGGGTATTAATTCATATATATACGATAAAAATGATGCAAACACATAATTGATTAGATAATAACCTTAAATACTTCATTTTCAATCATCTATTTGTTTCTCGTTAAAATACTGAGTAAGATATTGAAAAGGGGAGTTCTGTTTTTATTGCATATATCGACGTTTCAGCCGGAATAGAGCGATTTTCATGTACATCTTCCATCGGTAATATAAACGGAAAATCAGTAACATTTTAGTTAATACTAATGAAAACACATTGATTTTTATCATTTGTATTGGAAACAACATTGTCATATGTCTTTTCTTGGATCTAAAAAATACGAAACCTCGCTCTGTGATTTGAAGTTAAAATCCTCAAATATGGTTAAGTATTGACTTTTTTCACGTTTTTCATGTAGTTTGATATTACGTAAATATATTCATTTTTACCAATATTTCGATACTATTTCATGTAGTATCACGATATGTGATTTGGCCTTCAAATCTCAGAATTTTGCATAATATTGCATTTTAAGGAAGTTTTCTTGCATTTTGTTTCGTACGAAAAATCATCGAATTTAGCAATATTTTGACGTTTATCATCCCCTTTTCCTTTATGTGACTTAAACAAAATATCATCGAATTAGGCAATATTTTGCCGTTTTCCACGTTTTTGTGAATTTACAGTCTATGGGTATTAATTCATATATATACGATAAAAATGATGCAAACACATAATTGATTAGATAATAACCTTAAATACTTCATTTTCAATCATCTATTTGTTTCTCGTTTAAATACTGAGTAAGATATTGAAAAGGGGAGAAGTTCTATTTTTATTGCAAATATCGACGTTTCAGCCGGAATAGAGCGATTTTCGTGTACATCTTCCATCTGTAATATAAACGGAAAATCAGTAACATTTTAGTTAATACTAATGAAAACACATTGATTTTTATCATTTGTATTGGAAACAACATTGTCATATGCCTTTTATGGATCTAAATAATACGAAACCTCGCTCTATGATTTGAAGGTAAAATCCTCAAATATGGTAAAATAGTGACTTTTTCACGTTAATCATGTAGTTTGATATTACGTAAATATATTCATTTTTACCAATATTTCGATTCTATTTCATGTAGTATCACGATATGTGATTTGGCCTTCAAATCTCAGAATTTCGCATAATATTGCATTTTAAGCAAGTTTTCTTGCATTTTGTTTCGTACGAAAAATCATCGAATTTAGCAATATTTTGACGTTTATCATCCCCTTTTCCTTTATTTAATTTAAACAAAATATCATCGAATTAGGCAATATTTTGCAGTTTTTCCACGTTTATGTGAAATTCAGTTTATTGGTATTAATTCATTATATATACGATAAAAATGATGCAAACACATAATAATTATGATTAATGATTAAAATGATTAGATAATAACCTTAAATACTTCATTTTCAATCAACTATTTGTTTCTCGTTAAAATACTGAGTAAGATATTGAAAAGTTGAGAAGTTCGGTTTTTATTGCATATATCGACGTTTCAGCCGGATTAGAGCGGTTTTACGTGTACATCTTCCCTCGGTAATATAAACGGAAAATCAGGAACATTTTAGTTAATTCTAATGAAAACACATTGATTTTTATCATTTGTATTGGAAACAACATTGTCATATGTCTTTTCTTGGATCTAAATAATACGAAATCTCGCTCTATGATTTGAAGTTAAAATCCTCAAATATGGTTAAATAGTGACTTTTTCACGTTTTTCATGTAGTTTGGTACTACGTAAATATATTCATTTTTACCAATATTTCGATTCTATTTCATGTAGTATCACGATATGTGATTTGGTCTTCAAATCTCAGAATTTTGCATAATATTGCATTTTAAGGAAGTTTTCTTGCATTTTGTTTCGTACGAAAAATCATCGAATTTAGCAATATTTTGACGTTTATCATCCCCTTTTCCTTTATGTGACTTAAACAAAATATCATCGAATTAGGCAATATTTTGCCGTTTTCCACGTTTTTGTGAATTTACAGTCTATGGGTATTAATTCATATATATACGATAAAAATGATGCAAACACATAATTGATTAGATAATAACCTTAAATACTTCATTTTCAATCATCTATTTGTTTCTCGTTAAAATACTGAGTAAGATATTGAAAAGGGGAGAAGTTATATTTTTATTGCATATATCGACGTTTCAGCCGGAATAGAGCGATTTTCGTGTACATCTTCCATCTGTAATATAAACGGAAAATCAGTAACATTTTAGTTAATACTAATGAAAACACGTTGATTTTTATCATTTGTATTGGAAACAACATTGTCATATGTCTTTTCTTGGATCTAAATAATAGGAAACCTCGCTCTATGATTTGAAGGTAAAATCCTCAAATATGGTAAAATAGTGACTTTTTCACGTTAATCATGTAGTTTGATATTACGTAAATATATTCATTTTTACCAATATTTCGATTCTATTTCATGTAGTATCACGATATGTGATTTGGCCTTCAAATCTCAGAATTTCGCATAATATTGCATTTTAAGCAAGTTTTCTTGCATTTTGTTTCGTACGAAAAATCATCGAATTTAGCAATATTTTGACGTTTATCATCCCCTTTTCCATTATTTAATTTAAACAAAATATCATCGAATTAGGCAATATTTTGCAGTTTTTCCACGTTTATGTGAAATTCAGTTTATTGGTATTAATTCATTATATATACGATAAAAATGATGCAAACACATAATAATTATGATTAATGATTAAAATGATTAGATAATAACCTTAAATACTTCATTTTCAATCAACTATTTGTTTCTCGTTAAAATACTGAGTAAGATATTGAAAAGTTGAGAAGTTCGGTTTCTATTGAATATCTCGACGTTTCAGCCGGATTAGAGCGGTTTTACGTGTACATCTTCCCTCGGTAATATAAACGGAAAATCAGGAACATTTTAGTTAATTCTAATGAAAACACATTTATTTTTATCATTTGTATTGGAAACAACATTGTCATATGTCTTTTCTTGGATCTAAATAATACGAAATCTCGCTCTATGATTTGAAGTTAAAATCCTCAAATATGGTTAAATAGTGACTTTTTCACGTTTTTCATGTAGTTTGATACTACGTAAATATATTCATTTTTACCAATATTTCGATTCTATTTCATGTAGTATCACGATATGAGATTTGGCCTTCAAATCTCAGAATTTTGCATAATATTGCATTTTAAGCAAGTTTTCTTGCATTTTGTTTCGTAAGAAAAATCATCGAATTTAGCAATATTTTGACGTTTATCATCTGCTTTTCCTTTATGTGACTTAAACAAAATATCATCGAATTAGGCAATATTTTGCCGTTTTCCACGTTTTTGTGAATTTACAGTCTATGGGTATTAATTCATATATATACGATAAAAATGATGCAAACACATAATTGATTAGATAATAACCTTAAATACTTCATTTTCAATCATCTATTTGTTTCTCGTTAAAATACTGAGTAAGATATTGAAAAGGGGAGAAGTTCTATTTTTATTGCATATATCGACGTTTCAGCCGGAATAGAGCGATTTTCGTGTACATCTTCAATCGGTAATATAAACGGAAAATCAGTAACATTTTAGTTAATACTAATGAAAACACATTGATTTTTATCATTTGTATTGGAAACAACATTGTCATATGTCTTTTCTTGGATCTAAATAATACGAAACCTCGCTCTGTGATTTGAAGTTAAAATCCTCAAATATGGTTAAGTATTGACTTTTTTCACGTTTTTCATGTAGTTTGATATTACGTAAATATATTAATTTTTACCAATATTTCGATACTATTTCATGTAGTATCACGATATGTGATTTGGCCTTCAAATCTCAGAATTTTGCATAATATTGCATTTTAAGGAAGTTTTCTTGCATTTTGTTTCGTACGAAAAATCATCGAATTTAGCAATATTTTGACGTTTATCATCCCCTTTTCCTTTATTTAATTTAAACAAAATATCATCGAATTAGGCAATATTTTGCAGTTTTTCCACGTTTATGTGAAATTCAGTTTATTGGTATTAATTCATTATATATACGATAAAAATGATGCAAACACATAATAATTATGATTAATGATTAAAATGATTAGATAATAACCTTAAATACTTCATTTTCAATCAACTATTTGTTTCTCGTTAAAATACTGAGTAAGATATTGAAAAGTTGAGAAGTTCGGTTTCTATTGAATATCTCGACGTTTCAGCCGGATTAGAGCGGTTTTACGTGTACATCTTCCCTCGGTAATATAAACGGAAAATCAGGAACATTTTAGTTAATTCTAATGAAAACACATTGATTTTTATCATTTGTATTGGAAACAACATTGTCATATGTCTTTTCTTGGATCTAAATAATACGAAATCTCGCTCTATGATTTGAAGTTAAAATCCTCAAATATGGTTAAATAGTGACTTTTTCACGTTTTTCATGTAGTTTGATACTACGTAAATATATTCATTTTTACCAATATTTCGATTCTATTTCATGTAGTATCACGATATGAGATTTGGCCTTCAAATCTCAGAATTTTGCATAATATTGCATTTTAAGCAAGTTTTCTTGCATTTTGTTTCGTAAGAAAAATCATCGAATTTAGCAATATTTTGACGTTTATCATCTGCTTTTCCTTTATGTGACTTAAACAAAATATCATCGAATTAGGCAATATTTTGCCGTTTTCCACGTTTTTGTGAATTTACAGTCTATGGGTATTAATTCATATATATACGATAAAAATGATGCAAACACATAATTGATTAGATAATAACCTTAAATACTTCATTTTCAATCATCTATTTGTTTCTCGTTAAAATACTGAGTAAGATATTGAAAAGGGGAGAAGTTCTATTTTTATTGCATATATCGACGTTTCAGCCGGAATAGAGCGATTTTCGTGTACATCTTCCATCTGTAATATAAACGGAAAATCAGTAACATTTTAGTTAATACTAATGAAAACACATTGATTTTTATCATTTGTATTGGAAACAACATTGTCATATGTGTTTTCTTGGATCTAAATAATACGAAACCTCGCTCTATGATTTGAAGGTAAAATCCTCAAATATGGTAAAATAGTGACTTTTTAACGTTAATCATGTAGTTTGATATTACGTAAATATATTCATTTTTACCAATATTTCGATTCTATTTCATGTAGTATCACGATATGTGATTTGGCCTTCAAATCTCAGAATTTCGCATAATATTGCATTTTAAGCAAGTTTTCTTGCATTTTGTTTTGTACGAAAAATCATCGAATTTAGCAATATTTTGACGTTTAACATCCCCTTTTCCTTTATGTGATTTAAACAAAATATCATCGAATTAAGCAATATTTTGCCGTTTTTCCACGTTTATGTGAATTTTCAGTTTATTGGTTTTAATTCATTATATATACGATAAAAATGATGCAAACACATAATAATTATGATTAATGATTAAAATGATTAGATAATAACCTTAAATACTTCATTTTCAATCAACTATTTGTTTCTCGTTAAAATACTGAGTAAGATATTGAAAAGGGGAGAAATTCGGTTTTTATTGCATATATCGACGTTTCACCCGGATTAGAACGGTTTTACGTGTACATCTTCCCTCGGTAATATAAACGGAAAATCAGGAACATTTTAGTTAATTCCAATGAAAACACATTGATTTTTATCATTTGTATTGGAAACAACATTGTCATATGTCTTTTCTTGGATCTAAATAATACGAAACCTCGCTCTATGATTTGAAGTTAAAATCCTCAAATATGGTTAAATAGTGACTTTTTTCACGTTTTTCATGTAGTTTGATACTACGTAAATATATTCATTTTAACCAATATTTCGATTCTATTTCATGTAGAATCACGATATGTGATTTGGCCGTCAAATCTCAGAATTTCGCATAATATTGCATTTTAAGCAAGTTTTCTTGCATTTTGTTTCGTACGAAAAATCATCGAATTTAGCAATATTTTGACGTTTATCATCCCCTTTTCCTTTATGTGACTTAAACAAAATATCATCGAATTAGGCAATATTTTGCCGTTTTCCACGTTTTTGTGAATTTACAGTCTATGGGTATTAATTCATATATATACGATAAAAATGATGCAAACACATAATTGATTAGATAATAACCTTAAATACTTCATTTTCAATCATCTATTTGTTTCTCGTTAAAATACTGAGTAAGATATTAAAAAGGGGAGAAGTTCTGTTTTTATTGCATATATCGACGTTTCAGACGGAATAGAGCGATTTTCGTGTACATCTTACATCGGTAATATAAACGGAAAATCAGTAACATTTTAGTTAATACTAATGAAAACACATTGATTTTTATCATTTGTATTGGAAACAACATTGTCATATGTCTTTTCTTGGATCTAAATAATACGAAACATCGCTCTGTGATTTGAAGTTAAAATCCTCAAATATGGTTATATATTGACTTTTTTCACGTTTTTCATGTAGTTTGATATTACGTAAATATATTCATTTTTACCAATATTTCGATACTATTTCATGTAGTATCACGATATGTGATTTGGCCTTCAATTCTCAGAATTTCGCATAATATTACATTTTAAGCAAGTTTTCTTGCATTTTGTTTCGTACGAAAAATCATCGAATTTAGCAATATTTTGACGTTTATCATCCCCTTTTCCTTTATGTGACAAATAAAATATCATCGAATTAGGCAATATTTTGCCGTTTTCCACGTTTTTGTGAATTTACAGTCTATGGGTATTAATTCATATATATACGATAAAAATTATGCAAACACATAATTGATTAGATAATAACCTTAAATACTTAATTTTCAATCATCTATTTGTTTCTCGTTAAAATACTGAGTAAGATATTGAAAAGGGGAGAAGTTCTGTTTTTATTGCATATATCGACGTTTCAGCCGGAATAGAGCGATTTTCGTGTACATCTTCCATCGGTAATATAAACGGAAAATCAGTAACATTTTAGTTAATACTAATGAAAACACATTGATTTTTATCATTTGTATTGGAAACAACATTGTCATATATCTTTTCTTGGATCTAAATAATACGAAACATCGCTCTGTGATTTGAAGTTAAAATCCTCAAATATGGTTATATATTGACTTTTTTCACGTTTTTCATGTAGTTTGATACTACGTAAATATATTCATTTTTACCAATATTTCGATACTATTTCATGTAGTATCACGATATGTGATTTGGCCTTCAAATCTCAGAATTTCGCATAATATTGTATTTTAAGCAAGTTTTCTTGCATTTTGTTTCGTACAAAAAATCATCGAATTTAGCAATATTTTGACGTTTATCATCCCCTTTTCCTTTATGTGACTTAAACAAAATATCATCGAATTAGGCAATATTTTGCCGTTTTCCACGTTTTTGTGAATTTACAGTCTATGGGTATTAATTCATATATATACGATAAAAATTATGCAAACACATAATTGATTAGATAATAACCTTAAATACTTAATTTTCAATCATCTATTTGTTTCTCGTTAAAATACTGAGTAAGATATTGAAAAGGGGAGAAGTTCTGTTTTTATTGCATATATCGACGTTTCAGCCGGAATAGAGCGATTTTCGTGTACATCTTCCATCGGTAATATAAACGGAAAATCAGTAACATTTTAGTTAATACTAATGAAAACACATTGATTTTTATCATTTGTATTGGAAACAACATTGTCATATGTCTTTTCTTGGATCTAAATAATACGAAACATCGCTCTGTGATTTGAAGTTAAAATCCTCAAATATGGTTATATATTGACTTTTTTCACGTTTTTCATGTAGTTTGATATTACGTAAATATATTCATTTTTACCAATATTTCGATACTATTTCATGTAGTATCACGATATGTGATTTGGCCTTCAAATCCCAGAATTTCGCATAATATTGTATTTTAAGCAAGTTTTCTTGCATTTTGTTTCGTACAAAAAATCATCGAATTTAGCAATATTTTGACGTTTATCATCCCCTTTTCCTTTATGTGACTTAAACAAAATATCATCGAATTAGGCAATATTTTGCCGTTTTCCACGTTTTTGTGAATTTACAGTCTATGGGTATTAATTCATATATATACGATAAAAATTATGCAAACACATAATTGATTAGATAATAACCTTAAATACTTAATTTTCAATCATCTATTTGTTTCTCGTTAAAATACTGAGTAAGATATTGAAAAGGGGAGAAGTTCTGTTTTTATTGCATATATCGACGTTTCAGACGGAATAGAGCGATTTTCGTGTACATCTTCCATCGGTAATATAAACGGAAAATCAGTAACATTTTAGTTAATACTAATGAAAACACATTGATTTTTATCATTTGTATTGGAAACAACATTGTCATATGTCTTTTCTTGGATCTAAATAATACGAAACATCGCTCTGTGATTTGAAGTTAAAATCCTCAAATATGGTTATATATAGACTTTTTTCACGTTTTTCATGTAGTTTGATATTACGTAAATATATTCATTTTTACCAATATTTCGATACTATTTCATGTAGTATCACGATATGTGATTTGGCCTTCAAATCTCAGAATTTCGCATAATATTACATTTTAAGCAAGTTTTCTTGCATTTTGTATCGTACGAAAAATCATCGAATTTAGCAATATTTTGACGTTTATCATCCCCTTTTCCTTTATGTGACAAATAAAATATCATCGAATTAGGCAATATTTTGCCGTTTTCCACGTTTTTGTGAATTTACAGTCTATGGGTATTAATTCATATATATACGATAAAAATTATGCAAACACATAATTGATTAGATAATAACCTTAAATACTTAATTTTCAATCATCTATTTGTTTCTCGTTAAAATACTGAGTAAGATATTGAAAAGGGGAGAAGTTCGGTTTTTATTGCATATATCGACGTTTCACCCGGGTTAGAACGGTTTTACGTGTACATCTTCCCTCGGTAATATAAACGGAAAATCAGGAACATTTTAGTTAATTCTAATGAAAACACATTGATTTTTATCATTTGTATTGGAAACAACATTGTCATATGTCTTTTCTTGGATCTAAATAATACGAAACCTCGCTCTATGATTTGAAGTTAAAATCCTCAAATATGGTTAAATAGTGACTTTTTTCACGTTTTTCATGTAGTTTGATACTACGTAAATATATTCATTTTAACCAATATTTCGATTCTATTTCATGTAGAATCACGATATGTGATTTGGCCGTCAAATATCAGAATTTCGCAAAAAACTGCATTTTAAGCAAGTTTTCTTGCATTTTGTTTCGTACGAAAAATCATCGAATTTAGCAATATTTTGACGTTTATCATCCCCTTTTCCTTTATGTGACTTAAACAAAATATCATCGAATTAGGCAATATTTTGCCGTTTTCCACGTTTTTGTGAATTTACAGTCTATGGGTATTAATTCATATATATACGATAAAAATGATGCAAACACATAATTGATTAGATAATAACCTTAAATACTTCATTTTCAATCATCTATTTGTTTCTCGTTAAAATACTGAGTAAGATATTGAAAAGGGGAGAAGTTCTGTTTTTATTGCATATATCGACGTTTCAGACGGAATAGAGCGATTTTCGTGTACATCTTCCATCGGTAATATAAACGGAAAATCAGTAACATTTTAGTTAATACTAATGAAAACACATTGATTTTTATCATTTGTATTGGAAACAACATTGTCATATGTCTTTTCTTGGATCTAAATAATACGAAACATCGCTCTGTGATTTGAAGTTAAAATCCTCAAATATGGTTATATATTGACTTTTTTCACGTTTTTCATGTAGTTTGATATTAAGTAAATATATTCATTTTTACCAATATTTCGATACTATTTCATGTAGTATCACGATATGTGATTTGGCCTTCAAATCTCAGAATTTCGCATAATATTGCATTTTAAGCAAGTTTTCTTGCATTTTGTTTCGTACAAAAAATCATCGAATTTAGCAATATTTTGACGTTTATCATCCCCTTTTCCTTTATGTGACTTAAACAAAATATCATCGAATTAGGCAATATTTTGCCGTTTTCCACGTTTTTGTGAATTTACAGTCTATGGGTATTAATTCATATATATACGATAAAAATTATGCAAACACATAATTGATTAGATAATAACCTTAAATACTTAATTTTCAATCATCTATTTGTTTCTCGTTAAAATACTGAGTAAGATATTGAAAAGGGGAGAAGTTCGGTTTTTATTGCATATATCGACGTTTCACCCGGATTAGAACGGTTTTACGTGTACATCTTCCCTCGGTAATATAAACGGAAAATCAGGAACATTTTAGTTAATTCTAATGAAAACACATTGATTTTTATCATTTGTATTGGAAACAACATTGTCATATGTCTTTTCTTGGATCTAAATAATACGAAACCTCGCTCTATGATTTGAAGTTAAAATCCTCAAACATGGTTAAATAGTGACTTTTTTCACGTTTTTCATGTAGTTTGATACTACGTAAATATATTCATTTTAACCAATATTTCGATTCTATTTCATGTAGAATCACGATATGTGATTTGGCCGTCAAATATCAGAATTTCGCAAAATACTGCATTTTAAGCAAGTTTTCTTGCATTTTGTTTCGTACGAAAAATCATCGAATTTAGCAATATTTTGACGTTTATCATCCCCTTTTCCTTTATGTGACTTAAACAAAATATCATCGAATTAGGCAATATTTTGCCGTTTTCCACGTTTTTGTGAATTTACAGTCTATGGGTATTAATTCATATATATATACGATAAAAATGATGCAAACACATAATTGATTAAATAATAACCTTAAATACTTCATTTTCAATCATCTATTTGTTTCTCGTTAAATACTGAGTAAGATATTGAAAAGGGGAGAAGTTCTGTTTTTATTGCATATATAGACGTTTCAGATGGAATAGAGCGATTTTCGTGTACATCTTCCATCGGTAATATAAACGGAAAATCAGTAACATTTTAGTTAATACTAATGAAAACACATTGATTTTTATCATTTGTATTGGAAACAACATTGTCATATGTCTTTTCTTGGATCTAAATAATACGAAACATCGCTCTGTGATTTGAAGTTAAAATCCTCAAATATGGTTATATATTGACTTTTTTCACGTTTTTTAATGTAGTTTGATATTACGTAAATATATTCATTTTTACCAATATTTCGATACTATTTCATGTAGTATCACGAAATGTGATTTGGCCTTCAAATCTCAGAATTTCGCATAATATTACATTTTAAGCAAGTTTTCTTGCATTTTGTTTCGTACGAAAAATCATCGAATTTAGCAATATTTTGACGTTTATCATCCCCTTTTCCTTTATGTGACAAATAAAATATCATCGAATTAGGCAATATTTTGCCGTTTTCCACGTTTTTGTGAATTTACAGTCTATGGGTATTAATTTATATATATACGATAAAAATGATGCAAACACATAATTGATTAGATAATAACCTTAAATACTTCATTTTCAATCATCTATTTGTTTCTCGTTAAAATACTGAGTAAGATATTGAAAAGGGGAGAAGTTCTGTTTTTATTGCATATATCGACGTTTCAGACGGAATAGAGCGATTTTCGTGTACATCTTCCATCGGTAATATAAACGGAAAATCAGTAACATTTTAGTTAATACTAATGAAAACACATTGATTTTTATCATTTGTATTGGAAACAACATTGTCATATGTCTTTTCTTGGATCTAAATAATACGAAACATCGCTCTGTGATTTGAAGTTAAAATCCTCAAATATGGTTATATATTGACTTTTTTCACGTTTTTCATGTAGTTTGATATTAAGTAAATATATTCATTTTTACCAATATTTCGATACTATTTCATGTAGTATCACGATATGTGATTTGGCCTTCAAATCTAAGAATTTCGCATAATATTACATTTTAAGCAAGTTTTCTTGCATTTTGTTTCGTACGAAAAATCATCGAATTTAGCAATATTTTGACGTTTATCATCCCCTTTTCCTTTATGTGACAAATAAAATATCATCGAATTAGGCAATATTTTGCCGTTTTCCACGTTTTTGTGAATTTACAGTCTATGGGCATTAATTCATATATATACGATAAAAATGATGCAAACACATAATTGATTAGATAATAACCTTAAATACTTCATTTTCAATCATCTATTTGTTTCTCGTTAAAATACTGAGTAAGATATTGAAAAGGGGAGAAGTTCTGTTTTTATTGCATATATCGACGTTTCAGCCGGAATAGAGCGATTTTCGTGTACATCTTCCCTCGGTAATATAAACGGAAAATCAGTAACATTTTAGTTAATACTAATGAAAACACATTGATTTTTATCATTTGTATTGGAAACAACATTGTCATATGTCTTTTCTTGGATCTAAATAATACGAAACCTCGCTCTATGATTTGAAGTTAAAATCCTCAAACATGGTTAAATAGTGACTTTTTTCACGTTTTTCATGTAGTTTGATACTACGTAAATATATTCATTTTAACCAATATTTCGATTCTATTTCATGTAGAATCACGATATGTGATTTGGCCGTCAAATATCAGAATTTCGCAAAATACTGCATTTTAAGCAAGTTTTCTTGCATTTTGTTTCGTACGAAAAATCATCGAATTTAGCAATATTTTGACGTTTATCATCCCCTTTTCCTTTATGTGACTTAAACAAAATATCATCGAATTAGGCAATATTTTGCCGTTTTCCACGTTTTTGTGAATTTACAGTCTATGGGTATTAATTCATATATATATACGATAAAAATGATGCAAACACATAATTGATTAAATAATAACCTTAAATACTTCATTTTCAATCATCTATTTGTTTCTCGTTAAAATACTGAGTAAGATATTGAAAAGGGGAGAAGTTCTGTTTTTATTGCATATATCGACGTTTCAGCCGGAATAGAGCGATTTTCGTGTACATCTTCCATCGGTAATATAAACGGAAAATCAGTAACATTTTAGTTAATACTAATGAAAACACATTGATTTTTATCATTTATATTGGAAACAACATTGTCATATGTCTTTTCTTGGATCTAAATAATACGAAACATCGCTCTGTGATTTGAAGTTAAAATCCTCAAATATGGTTATATATTGACTTTTTTCACGTTTTTCATGTAGTTTGATATTACGTAAATATATTCATTTTTACCAATATTTCGATACTATTTCATGTAGTATCACGATATGTGATTTGGCCTTCAAATCTCAGAATTTCGCATAATATTGCATTTTAAGCAAGTTTTCTTGCATTTTGTTTCGTACAAAAAATCATCGAATTTAGCAATATTTTGACGTTTATCATCCCCTTTTCCTTTATGTGACTTAAACAAAATATCATCGAATTAGGCAATATTTTGCCGTTTTCCACGTTTTTGTGAATTTACAGTCTATGGGTATTAATTCATATATATATACGATAAAAATGATGCAAACACATAATTGATTAAATAATAACCTTAAATACTTCATTTTCAATCATCTATTTGTTTCTCGTTAAAATACTGAGTAAGATATTGAAAAGGGGAGAAGTTCTGTTTTTATTGCATATATCGACGTTTCAGCCGGAATAGAGCGATTTTCGTGTACATCTTCCATCGGTAATATAAACGGAAAATCAGTAACATTTTAGTTAATACTAATGAAAACACATTGATTTTTATCATTTATATTGGAAACAACATTGTCATATGTCTTTTCTTGGATCTAAATAATACGAAACATCGCTCTGTGATTTGAAGTTAAAATCCTCAAATATGGTTATATATTGACTTTTTTCACGTTTTTCATGTAGTTTGATATTACGTAAATATATTCATTTTTACCAATATTTCGATACTATTTCATGTAGTATCACGATATGTGATTTGGCCTTCAAATCTCAGAATTTCGCATAATATTGCATTTTAAGCAAGTTTTCTTGCATTTTGTTTCGTACAAAAAATCATCGAATTTAGCAATATTTTGACGTTTATCATCCCCTTTTCCTTTATGTGACTTAAACAAAATATCATCGAATTAGGCAATATTTTGCCGTTTTCCACGTTTTTGTGAATTTACAGTCTATGGGTATTAATTCTTATATATACGATAAAAATTATGCAAACACATAATTGATTAGATAATAACCTTAAATACTTAATTTTCAATCATCTATTTGTTTCTCGTTAAAATACTGAGTAAGATATTGAAAAGGGGAGAAGTTCGGTTTTTATTGCATATATCGACGTTTCACCCGGATTAGAACGGTTTTACGTGTACATCTTCCCTCGGTAATATAAACGGAAAATCAGGAACATTTTAGTTAATTCTAATGAAAACACATTGATTTTTATCATTTGTATTGGAAACAACATTGTCATATGTCTTTTCTTGGATCTAAATAATACGAAACCTCGCTCTATGATTTGAAGTTAAAATCCTCAAACATGGTTAAATAGTGACTTTTTTCACGTTTTTCATGTAGTTTGATACTACGTAAATATATTCATTTTAACCAATATTTCGATTCTATTTCATGTAGAATCACGATATGTGATTTGGCCGTCAAATATCAGAATTTCGCAAAATACTGCATTTTAAGCAAGTTTTCTTGCATTTTGTTTCGTACGAAAAATCATCGAATTTAGCAATATTTTGACGTTTATCATCCCCTTTTCCTTTATGTGACTTAAACAAAATATCATCGAATTAGGCAATATTTTGCCGTTTTCCACGTTTTTGTGAATTTACAGTCTATGCCCAGCAAACAATTTTAGGTTGCCACAACATATCTGGAAAGTATTTGAAAGTATTGGAAACGTTTGTTTTATCGTATCAGATACGATATTGTGTGTGGACTTAAATAGGTTTCCAAAACTTATAACCAACACATATGTATCTAACACTAATTTGAGATGTTGTGGCAACTTTACACTCCTAACATGAGTCATTCATAATCCATTCATATACCAATATGAATCTCTTATGAAAGGTTTGAGCCAATAATCTGAACCCTTTTTACATCTTTGTGTTTAAAGTTAAATTTCTTGAAATTAAATTATATTTTATATTATATTATTTTTATTATATTTTATATTATATTATTATTTTCAATTTAAATATTAAAACCAATTTAAGGGTAAAAAAAATCTAATAATTTATATTTCTTTTATTATTTACTAACAATTATAATTATTTACTAACGGAGAGAGGGGAGGCTGTACGGCAGAGAGTGGCGGCTGTGGCGGACAGTGGCGGCGGTGGCGGATAGTGGCGGCGGGCGGACAGTGGCGGCGGGCGGACAGTGGCGGCGGCGGGCGGACAGTGGCGGCGGGCGGACAGTAGCGGCGGTGGCGGACAGTGGCGGCGGGCGGACAGTGGCGGCGGTGGCGGACAGTGGCGGCGGTGGCGGACAGTGGCGGCGGGCGGACAGTGGCGGCGGGCGGACAGTGGCGGCGGGCGGACAGTGGCGTCGGGCGGACAGTGGCGGCGGTGGCGGATAGTGGCGGCGGGCGGACAGTGGCGGCGGGCGGACAGTGGCGGATAGTGGCGGCGGGCGGACAGGGCGGCGGCGGGCGGACAGTGGCGGCGGGAGGACAGTGGCGGCGGGCGGACAGTGGCGGCGGGCGGACAGTGGCGGCGGGCGGACAGTGGCGGCGGTGGCGGATAGTGGCGGCGGGCGGACAGTGGCGGCGGTGGCGGATAGTGGCGGCGGGCGGACAGGGCGGCGGCGGGCGGACAGTGGCGGCGGGAGGACAGTGGCGGCGGGCGGACAGTGGCGGCGGGCGGACCGTGGCGGCGGTGGTGGACAGTGGCGGCGGCGGGCGGACAGTGGCGGCGGCGGGCGAACAGTGGCGGCGGCGGGCGGACAGTGGAGGCGGCGGGCGGACAGTGGAGGCGGCGGGCGGACAGTGGAGGCGGCGGGCGGACAGTGGAGGCGGCGGGCGGACAGTGGCGGCGGCGGGCGGACAGTGGCGGCGGCGGGCGGACAGTGGCGGCGGCGGGCGGACAGTGGAGGCGGCGGGCGGACAGTGGAGGCGGCGGGCGGACAGTGGAGGCGGCGGGCGGACAGTGGCGGCGGCGGGCGGACAGTGGCGGCGGCGGGCGGACAGTGGCGGCGGCGGCGGGCGGACAGTGGAGGCGGCGGGCGGACAGTGGAGGCGGCGGGCGGACAGTGGAGGCGGCGGGCGGACAGTGGAGGCGGCGGGCGGACAGTGGAGGCGGCGGGCGGACAGTGGAGGCGGCGGGCGGACAGTGGTGGCGGCCGGCGGACAGTGGTGGCGGCGGGCGGACAGTGGTGGCGGCGGGCGGACAGTGGTGGCGGTGGCGGACAGTGGCGGCGGTGGCGGACAGTGACGGCGGCGGGCGGACAGTGGAGGCGGCGGGCGGACAGTGGAGGCGGCGGGCGGACAGTGGAGGCGGCGGGCGGACAGTGGAGGCGGCGGGCGGACAGTGGCGGCGGCGGGCGGACAGTGGCGGCGGCGGGCGGACAGTGGCGGCGGCGGCGGGCGGACAGTGGAGGCGGCGGGCGGACAGTGGAGGCGGCGGGCGGACAGTGGAGGCGGCGGGCGGACAGTGGAGGCGGCGGGCGGACAGTGGAGGCGGCGGGCGGACAGTGGAGGCGGCGGGCGGACAGTGGTGGCGGCGGGCGGACAGTGGTGGCGGCGGGCGGACAGTGGTGGCGGCGGGCGGACAGTGGTGGCGGTGGCGGACAGTGGCGGCGGTGGCGGACAGTGACGGCGGTGGCGGACAATGGCGGCGGTGGCGGACAGTGGCGGCGGTGGCGGACAGTGGCGGCGGTGGTGGACACTGGCGGCTGTGTCTGGCGGGCGGTGGCGGGGTCTGTGATGAGTGGTGGCGGCTGGCGGTGGTGGGTGGTGGCGGCGGTGGTGGTGGGTGGTGGTGGCGGTGGCGGCGGCTGGTGGTGGCGGCGGTGGTGGTGGGTGGTGGTGGTGGCGGCGGCGGCTGGTGGTGGTGGGTGGTGGCAGCGGTGGTGGTGGGTGGTGGTGGCGGCGGCGGCGGGTGGTGGGTGGCGGCGGCGGCTGGTGGTGGTGGGTGGTGGCGGCGGCTGGTGGTGGTGGGTGGTGGCGGCGGGTGGTGGTGGGTGGTGGCGGGCGGTGGCGGGCGGTGGCGGGCGGCGGCGGCTGGTGGCGGGCGGTGGCGGGCGGCTGCGGCTGTGGTGGGTGGTGACGATCGGCGGTGGGGGGGGCTGGTGGCGGCTGGCGGCTTGCGGTGGCGACTGTGGCAACGGGCGGTGACTGCTGATAGCGGGCGGTGGTGGCGGCTGGTGGCAGGTGGTGGTGGCGGTGGTGGCGGCTGGTGGTGGTGGCAGCTGGTGGCGGTGATGGCGGCTGGTGGTGGTGGCAGCTGGTGGCGGTGATGGCGGCTGGTGGTGGTGGTGGTGGCGGCTGGTGGTGGTGGCAGCTGGTGGCGGTGATGGCGGCTGGTGGTGGTGGTGGTGGTGATGGCGGCTGGTGGCGGGCGGTGGCGGGCGGTGGCGGCTTGTGGCGGCTGGTGGTGGCGGCGGTGGTGGGTGGTGGTGGTGGGTGGTGGTGCCGGCTGTGGTGGGTGGTGGCGGTGGTGTCGGCGGCGGCTGTGGTGGGTGGTGGCGGCGGCGGCGGTGATGGGTGGTGGCGGCGGCGGTGGTGGTGGGTGGTGGTGGCGGCGGCGGTGATGGGTGGTGGCGGCGGTGGTGGTGGGTGGTGGTGGTGACGGCGGCTGGTGGTGGTGGGTGGTGGTGGTGGGTGGTGGCGGCGGGTGGCGGTGGTGGGTGGCGGGTGGCGGCTGGTGGTGGGTGGTGGCGGCGGGTGGTGAGTGGCGGTGGTGGGTGGCGGTGGCTGGTGGCGGGTGGTGGTGGGTGGCGGTGGCTGGTGGCGGGTGGCGGTGGCTGGTGGCGGGTGGCGGCTGGTGGTGGGTGGTGGCGGCTGGTGGTGGGTGGTGGCGGGTGGCGGTGGTGGGTGGCGGTGGCGGCTGGTGGTGGGTGGTGGCGGGTGGCGGCTGGTGGTGGGTGGTGGTGGGTGGTGGCGGGTGGCGGCTGGTGGTGGGTGGTGGCGGGTGGCGGCTGGTGGCGGGTGGCGGCTGGTGGTGGGTGGTGGCGGGTGGCGGCTGGTGGTGGGTGGTGGCGGGTGGCGGCTGGTGGTGGGTGGTGGCGGGTGGCGGCTGGTGGTGGGTGGTGGCGGGTGGCGGCTGGTGGTGGGTGGCGGCTGGTGGTGGGTGGCGGCGGGTGGTGGGTGGCGGCGGGTGGCGGCGGGTGGCGGCTGGTGGTGGGTGGCGGCTGGCGGCTGGTGGTGGGTGGTGGCGGGTGGCGGCTGGTGGTGGGTGGTGGCGGCGGGTGGTGAGTGGCGGTGGTGGGTGGCGGTGGCTGGTGGCGGGTGGCGGCTGGTGGTGGGTGGTGGCGGGTGGCGGCTGGTGGTGGGTGGTGGTGGGTGGCGGCGGGTGGCGGCTGGTGGTGGGTGGTGGCAGGTGGCGGCTGGTGGTGGGTGGCGGGTGGCGGCGGGTGGCGGCTGGTGGTGGGTGGTGGTGGCGGGTGGCGGCTGGTGGTGGGCGGCGGGTGGCGGCGGGTGGCGGCGGGTGGCGGCGGGTGGCGGCCAGCTGGGACACACCCTTCTCCACTGTAGGTCTGAGAACAACTAACCATATGTCTCTCTCACCCACCAGAACAGTGTTGCCAGCTTGCGCTCTCAAAATGTTTCCTTCAAAGATTTTATATTATCTTTGAACAACAAGTTTGATTATCAAGGAAATAATGCATATATTATTGTCACATTAATACTGTGCAATATCTTATTACATTCCTGCTAAATAATTATAATTTGAAACAGGACAAAAAATCCCACATATATATAAAAACCAACATTAGAGATCACGAGGCCTAGGCCTCGCCTGTGACCACACATCCTGCCTCCCTGGCCTGCTACACTCACACACCTCACACTCTTAACTCTCTCATAATCACTCTCACTCTCTTACTCTGTCACTCTTACTCTGTCACTCTTACTCTCTGTCACTCTTACTCTCTGTCACTCTTACTCTCTGTCACTCTTACTGTCACTCTTACACTCTGTCACTCCTACTCTCTGTCACTCTTACTCTGTCACTCTTACTCTCTGTCACTCTTACTCTCTGTCACTCTTACTCTCTGTCACTCTTACTCTGTCACTCTTACTCTGTCACTCTTACTCTCTGTCACTCTTACTCTCTGTCACTCTTACTCTCTGTCACTCTTACTCTCTGTCACTCTTACTCTCTGTCACTCTTACTCTGTCACTCTTACTCTGTCACTCTTACTCTGTCACTCTTACTCTGTCACTCTTACTCTGTCACTCTTACTCTCTGTCACTCTTACTCTCTGTCACTCTTACTCTGTCACTCTTACACTCTGTCACTCTTACTCTGTCACTCTTACTCTGTCACTCTTACTCTGTCACTCTTACTCTGTCACTCTTACTCTCTGTCACTCTTACTCTCTGTCACTCTTACTCTCTGTCACTCTTACTCTGTCACTCTTACTCTCTGTCACTCTTACTCTGTCACTCTTACTCTGTCACTCTTACTCTCTGTCACTCTTACTCTCTGTCATTCTTACTCTCTGTCACTCTTACTCTGTCACTCTTACTCTCTGTCACTCTTACTCTCTGTTACTCTTACTCTCTGTCACTCTTACTCTGTCACTCTTACTCTCTGTCACTCTTACTCTCTGTCACTCTTACTTTGTCACTCTTACTCTCTGTCACTCTTACTCTCTGTCACTCTTACTCTGTCACTCTTACTCTGTCACTCTTACTCTCTGTCACTCTTACTCTCTGTCACTCTTACTCTCTGTCACTCTTACTCTGTCACTCTTACTCTCTGTCACTCTTACTCTCTGTCACTCTTACTCTCTGTCACTCTTACTCTCTGTCACTCTTACTCTGTCATTCTTACTCACTCTCAGTCACCCTTACCCATTCATACTCACTCTCTCACTCTTACTCTCATACTCTTACTCTCAATTACTCTTACTCTCAATCACTCTTACTCCCAATCACTCCTACTCCCAATCACTCCTACTCTCAATCACTCCTACTCTCATTCTTACTCTTACTCTTACTCCCAATCACTCTTACTCTCAATCACTCTTATTCTCATTCTTACTCTCACTCTTACTCTTACTCCCAATCACTCTTACTCCCAATCACTCTTACTCTCAATCACTCTTACTCTCAATCACTCTTACTCTCAATCACTCTTACTCTCATTCTTACTCTTACTCACTCTTACTCTCAATCACTCTTATTCTCATTCTTACTCCTACTCTCACTCTAACTCCTACTCCCAATCACTCTTACTCCCAATCACTCTTACTCTCAATCACTCTTACTCCCAATCACTCTTACTCTCAATCACTCTTACTCTCAATCACTCTTACTCTCAATCACTCTTACTCTCAATCACTCTTACTCTCACTAACTCTCAATCACTCTTACTCTCATACTCACCCTTACTCTCAATCACTTTACTCTCACTCTTACTCATTCTGTCACTCTTACTCTCACTCTTACTCACTCTGTCACTCTTACTCACTCTCAGTCACTCATACTTATACTCACTCTTACTCACACTTACACACTCTCTGGCACTCTCACTCACCTTCATTCACTCTTACTCACTCTTACCCACTCTCGCTCACTCTTACTCACTCTAGTTAATAAGAACACGCCAATATAAGACAACAAAACGTGTTCAGATTCGTTCTCACCACTTTCCAGCAACTTTTAAAATTTATATAAATTATCTTAGGGAATAATACATAAATTATATATTTAAACATGATATTAGTGTTTAGTGGAATGCATAAGGAGTCAAATTGTGTTAAAAAGAGCGATTTTTAGAAAATTTGGAAAACTACTTTTTTCTGTTCATATTATAACTAAATGGATTTTAAAGGTTTCACTCAGCCAATATATATCATTCACAATTTATTAATGAATTTTACAAAAAAACACCATAAATTTTATATTTAAACATGTAAAAACTATTTGTTTTACATTTGGAAGAAAATAATTGTAGAAAAACAATTTATAATTAAACCTTTGTGTTTGGATTTTTTGAGTAAAAGTTTCTCAAAGGCTCTCCTGCACCATTCTCAATGCAAATCATTCCCACACCTATGGGAAGAGATAGGCGAACGTTGTGTAGATGATTTGTGTTTGCTGGGTGGGTATTAATTAATATATATATACGATAAAAATGATGCAAACACATAATTGATTAAATAATAACCTTAAATACTTCATTTTCAATCATCTATTTGTTTCTCGTTAAATACTGAGTAAGATATTGAAAAGGGGAGAAGTTCTGTTTTTATTGCATATATAGACGTTTCAGATGGAATAGAGCGATTTTCGTGTACATCTTCCATCGGTAATATAAACGGAAAATCAGTAACATTTTAGTTAATACTAATGAAAACACATTGATTTTTATCATTTGTATTGGAAACAACATTGTCATATGTCTTTTCTTGGATCTAAATAATACGAAACATCGCTCTGTGATTTGAAGTTAAAATCCTCAAATATGGTTATATATTGACTTTTTTCACGTTTTTTAATGTAGTTTGATATTACGTAAATATATTCATTTTTACCAATATTTCGATACTATTTCATGTAGTATCACGAAATGTGATTTGGCCTTCAAATCTCAGAATTTCGCATAATATTACATTTTAAGCAAGTTTTCTTGCATTTTGTTTCGTACGAAAAATCATCGAATTTAGCTATATTTTGACGTTTATCATCCCCTTTTCCTTTATGTGACAAATAAAATATCATCGAATTAGGCAATATTTTGCCGTTTTCCACGTTTTTGTGAATTTACAGTCTATGGGTATTAATTTATATATATATACGATAAAAATTATGCAAACACATAATTGATTAGATAATAACCTTAAATACTTCATTTTCAATCATCTATTTGTTTCTCGTTAAAATACTGAGTAAGATATTGAAAAGGGGAGAAGTTCTGTTTTTATTGCATATATCGACGTTTCAGCCGGAATAGAGCGATTTTCGTGTACATCTTCCATCTGTAGTATAAACGGAAAATCAGTAACATTTTAGTTAATACTAATGAAAACACATTGATTTTTATCATTTGTATTGGAAACAACATTGTCATATGTCTTTTCTTGGATCTAAATAATACGAAACATCGCTCTGTGATTTGAAGTTAAAATCCTCAAATATGGTTATATATTGACTTTTTTCACGTTTTTTAATGTAGTTTGATATTACGTAAATATATTCATTTTTACCAATATTTCGATACTATTTCATGTAGTATCACGATATGTGATTTGGCCTTCAAATCTTAGAATTTCGCATAATATTGCATTTTAAGCAAGTTTACTTGCATTTTGTTTCGTACGAAAAATCATCGAATTTAGCAATATTTTGACGTTTATCATCCCCTTTTTCTTTATGTGACTTAAACAAAATATCATCGAATTAGGCAATATTTTGCCGTTTTCCACGTTTTTGTGAATTTACAGTCTATGGGTATTAATTCATATATATACGATAAAAATTATGCAAACACATAATTGATTAGATAATAACCTTAAATACTTAATTTTCAATCATCTATTTGTTTCTCGTTAAAATACTGAGTAAGATATTGAAAAGGGGAGAAGTTCTGTTTTTATTGCATATATCGACGTTTCAGACGGAATAGAGCGATTTTCGTGTACATCTTCCATCGGTAATATAAACGGAAAATCAGTAACATTTTAGTTAATACTAATGAAAACACATTGATTTTTATCATTTGTATTGGAAACAACATTGTCATATGTCTTTTCTTGGATCTAAATAATACGAAACATCGCTCTGTGATTTGAAGTTAAAATCCTCAAATATGGTTATATATAGACTTTTTTCACGTTTTTCATGTAGTTTGATATTACGTAAATATATTCATTTTTACCAATATTTCGATACTATTTCATGTAGTATCACGATATGTGATTTGGCCTTCAAATCTCAGAATTTCGCATAATATTACATTTTAAGCAAGTTTTCTTGCATTTTGTATCGTACGAAAAATCATCGAATTTAGCAATATTTTGACGTTTATCATCCCCTTTTCCTTTATGTGACAAATAAAATATCATCGAATTAGGCAATATTTTGCCGTTTTCCACGTTTTTGTGAATTTACAGTCTATGGGTATTAATTCATATATATACGATAAAAATGATGCAAACACATAATTGATTAGATAATAACCTTAAATACTTAATTTTCAATCATCTATTTGTTTCTCGTTAAAATACTGAGTAAGATATTGAAAAGGGGAGAAGTTCTGTTTTTATTGCATATATCGACGTTTCAGCCGGAATAGAGCGATTTTCGTGTACATCTTCCATCGGTAATATAAACGGAAAATCAGTAACATTTTAGTTAATACTAATGAAAACACATTGATTTTTATCATTTGTATTGGAAACAACATTGTCATATGTCTTTTCTTGGATCTAAATAATACGAAACATCGCTCTGTGATTTGAAGTTAAAATCCTCAAATATAGTTATATATTGACTTTTTTCACGTTTTTCATGTAGTTTGATATTACGTAAATATATTCATTTTTACCAATATTTCGATACTATTTCATGTAGTATCACGATATGTGATTTGGCCTTCAAATCTCAGAATTTCGCATAATATTGTATTTTAAGCAAGTTTTCTTGCATTTTGTTTCGTACAAAAAATCATCGAATTTAGCAATAATTTGACGTTTATCATCCCCTTTTCCTTTATGTGACTTAAACAAAATATCATCGAATTAGGCAATATTTTGCCGTTTTCCACGTTTTTGTGAATTTACAGTCTATGGGTATTAATTCATATATATACGATAAAAATTATGCAAACACATAATTGATTAGATAATAACCTTAAATACTTAATTTTCAATCATCTATTTGTTTCTCGTTAAAATACTGAGTAAGATATTGAAAAGGGGAGAAGTTCGGTTTTTATTGCATATATCGACGTTTCACCCGGGTTAGAACGGTTTTACGTGTACATCTTCCCTCGGTAATATAAACGGAAAATCAGGAACATTTTAGTTAATTCTAATGAAAACACATTGATTTTTATCATTTGTATTGGAAACAACATTGTCATATGTCTTTTCTTGGATCTAAATAATACGAAACCTCGCTCTATGATTTGAAGTTAAAATCCTCAAATATGGTTAAATAGTGACTTTTTTCACGTTTTTCATGTAGTTTGATACTACGTAAATATATTCATTTTAACCAATATTTCGATTCTATTTCATGTAGAATCACGATATGTGATTTGGCCGTCAAATATCAGAATTTCGCAAAATACTGCATTTTAAGCAAGTTTTCTTGCATTTTGTTTCGAACGAAAAATCATCGAATTTAGCAATATTTTGACGTTTATCATCCCCTTTTCCTTTATGTGACTTAAACAAAATATCATCGAATTAGGCAATATTTTGCCGTTTTCCACGTTTTTGTGAATTTACAGTCTATGGGTATTAATTCATATATATACGATAAAAATGATGCAAACACATAATTGATTAGATAATAACCTTAAATACTTCATTTTCAATCATCTATTTGTTTCTCGTTAAAATACTGAGTAAGATATTGAAAAGGGGAGAAGTTCTGTTTTTATTGCATATATCGACGTTTCAGACGGAATAGAGCGATTTTCGTGTACATCTTCCATCGGTAATATAAACGGAAAATCAGTAACATTTTAGTTAATACTAATGAAAACACATTGATTTTTATCATTTGTATTGGAAACAACATTGTCATATGTCTTTTCTTGGATCTAAATAATACGAAACATCGCTCTGTGATTTGAAGTTAAAATCCTCAAATATGGTTATATATTGACTTTTTTCACGTTTTTCATGTAGTTTGATATTAAGTAAATATATTCATTTTTACCAATATTTCGATACTATTTCATGTAGTATCACGATATGTGATTTGGCCTTCAAATCTCAGAATTTCGCATAATATTACATTTTAAGCAAGTTTTCTTGCATTTTGTTTCGTACGAAAAATCATCGAATTTAGCAATATTTTGACGTTTATCATCCCCTTTTCCTTTATGTGACAAATAAAATATCATCGAATTAGGCAATATTTTGCCGTTTTCCACGTTTTTGTGAATTTACAGTCTATGGGCATTAATTCATATATATACGATAAAAATGATGCAAACACATAATTGATTAGATAATAACCTTAAATACTTCATTTTCAATCATCTATTTGTTTCTCGTTAAAATACTGAGTAAGATATTGAAAAGGGGAGAAGTTCTGTTTTTATTGCATATATCGACGTTTCAGCCGGAATAGAGCGATTCTCGTGTACATCTTCCATCGGTAATATAAACGGAAAATCAGTAACATTTTAGTTAATACTAATGAAAACACATTGATTTTTATCATTTGTATTGGAAACAACATTGTCATATGTCTTTTCTTGGATGTAAATAATAAAAAACATCGCTCTGTGATTTGAAGTTAAAATCCTCAAATATGGTTATATATTGACTTTTTTCACGTTTTTCATGTAGTTTGATATTACGTAAATATATTCATTTTTACCAATATTTCGATACTATTTCATGTAGTATCACGATATGTGATTTGGCCTTCAAATCTCAGAATTTCGCATAATATTGCATTTTAAGCAAGTTTTCTTGCATTTTGTTTCGTACAAAAAATCATCGAATTTACAATATTTTGACGTTTATCATCCCCTTTTCCTTTATGTGACTTAAACAAAATATCATCGAATTAGGCAATATTTTGCCGTTTTCCACGTTTTTGTGAATTTACAGTCTATGGGTATTAATTCATATATATACGATAAAAATTATGCAAACACATAATTGATTAGATAATAACCTTAAATACTTAATTTTCAATCATCTATTTGTTTCTCGTTAAAATACTGAGTAAGATATTGAAAAGGGGAGAAGTTCGGTTTTTATTGCATATATCGACGTTTCACCCGGATTAGAACGGTTTTACGTGTACATCTTCCCTCGGTAATATAAACGGAAAATCAGGAACATTTTAGTTAATTCTAATGAAAACACATTGATTTTTATCATTTGTATTGGAAACAACATTGTCATATGTCTTTTCTTGGATCTAAATAATACGAAACCTCGCTCTATGATTTGAAGTTAAAATCCTCAAACATGGTTAAATAGTGAATTTTCACGTTTTTCATGTAGTTTGATACTACGTAAATATATTCATTTTAACCAATATTTCGATTCTATTTCATGTAGAATCACGATATGTGATTTGGCCGTCAAATATCAGAATTTCGCAAAATACTGCATTTTAAGCAAGTTTTCTTGCATTTTGTTTCGTACGAAAAATCATCGAATTTAGCAATATTTTGACGTTTATCATCAACTTTTCCTTTATGTGATTAAAAACAAAATATCATCGAATTAGGCAATATTTTGCCGTTTTCCACGTTTTTGTGAATTTACAGTCTATGGGTATTAATTCATATATATATACGATAAAAATGATGCAAACACATAATTGATTAGATAATAACCTTAAATACTTCATTTTCAATCATCTATTTGTTTCTCGTTAAAATACTGAGAAAGATATTGAAAAGGGGAGAAGTTCTGTTTTTATTGCATATATCGACGTTTCAGACGGAATAGAGCGATTTTCGTGTACATCTTCCATCGGTAATATAAACGGAAAATCAGTAACATTTTAGTTAATACTAATGAAAACACATTGATTTTTATCATTTGTATTGGAAACAACATTGTCATATGTCTTTTCTTGGATCTAAATAATACGAAACATCGCTCTGTGATTTGAAGTTAAAATCCTCAAATATGGTTATATATTGACTTTTTTCACGTTTTTTAATGTAGTTTGATATTATGTAAATATATTCATTTTTACCAATATTTCGATACTATTTCATGTAGTATCACGATATGTGATTTGGCCTTCAAATCTCAGAATTTCGCATAATATTACATTTTAAGCAAGTTTTCTTGCATTTTGTTTCGTACGAAAAATCATCGAATTTAGCAATATTTTGACGTTTATCATCCCCTTTTCCTTAATGTGACAAATAAAATATCATCGAATTAGGCAATATTTTGCCGTTTTCCACGTTTTTGTGAATTTACAGTCTATGGGTATTAATTTATATATATTCGATAAAAATGATGCAAACACATAATTGATTAGATAATAACCTTAAATACTTCATTTTCAATCATCTATTTGTTTCTCGTTAAAATACTGAGTAAGATATTGAAAAGGGGAGAAGTTCTGTTTTTATTGCATATATCGACGTTTCAGCCGGAATAGAGCGATTTTCGTGTACATCTTCCATCTGTAGTATAAACGGAAAATCAGTAACATTTTAGTTAATACTAATGAAAACACATTGATTTTTATCATTTGTATTGGAAACAACATAGTCTTATGTGTTTTCTTGGATCTAAATAATACGAAACCTCGCTCTGTGATTTGCAGTTAAAATCCTCAAATATGGTTAAGTATTGACTTTTTTCACGTTTTTCATGTAGTTTGATATTACGTAAATATATTCATTTTTACCAATATTTCGATACTATTTCATGTAGTATCACGATATGTGATTTGGCCTTCAAATCTTAGAATTTCGCATAATATTGCATTTTAAGCAAGTTTACTTGCATTTTGTTTCGTACGAAAAATCATCGAATTTAGCAATATTTTGACGTTTATCATCCCCTTTTCCTTTATGTGACTTAAACAAAATATCATCGAATTAGGCAATATTTTGCCGTTTTCCACGTTTTTGTGAATTTACAGTCTATGGGTATTAATTCATATATATACGATAAAAATTATGCAAACACATAATTGATTAGATAATAACCTTAAATACTTCATTTTCAATCATCTATTTGTTTCTCGTTAAAATACTGAGTAAGATATTGAAAAGGGGAGAAGTTCGGTTTTTATTGCATATATCGACGTTTCACCCGGATTAGAACGGTTTTACGTGTACATCTTCCCTCGGTAATATAAACGGAAAATCAGGAACATTTTAGTTAATTCTAATGAAAACACATTGATTTTTATCAATTGTATTGGAAACAACATTGTCATATGTCTTTTCTTGGATCTAAATAATACGAAACCTCGCTCTATGATTTGAAGTTAAAATCCTCAAATATGGTTAAATAGTGACTTTTTTCACGTTTTTCATGTAGTTTGATACAACGTAAATATATTCATTTTAACCAATATTTCGATTCTATTTCAGTAGAATCACAATATGTGATTTGGCCGTCATATATCAGAATTTCGCAAAATATTGCATTTTAAGCAAGTTCTCTTGCATTTTGTTTCGTACGAAAAATCATCGAATTTAGCAATATTTTGACGTTTATCATCCCCTTTTCCTTTATGTGACTTAAACAAAATATCATCGAATTAGGCAATATTTTGCCGTTTTCCACGTTTTTGTGAATTTACAGTCAATGGGCATTAATTCATATATGTACGATAAAAATGATGCAAACACATAATTGATTAGATAATAACCTTAAATACTTCATTTTCAATCATCTATTTGTTTCTCGTAAAAATACTGAGTAAGATATTGAAAAGGGGAGAAGTTCTGTTTTTATTGCATATATCGACGTTTCAGCCGGAATAGAGCGATTTTCGTGTACATCTTCCATCGGTAATATAAACGGAAAATCAGTAACATTTTAGTTAATACTAATGAAAACACATTGATTTTTATCATTTGTATTGGAAACAACATTGTCTTATGTGTTTTCTTGGATCTAAATAATACGAAACCTCGCTCTGTGATTTGCAGTTAAAATCCTCAAATATGGTTAAGTATTGACTTTTTTCACGTTTTTCATGTAGTTTGATATTACGTAAATATATTCATTTTTACCAATATTTCGATACTATTTCATGTAGTATCACGATATGTGATTTGGCCTTCAAATCTTAGAATTTCGCATAATATTGCATTTTTAAGCAAGTTTACTTGCATTTTGTTTCGTACGAAAAATCATCGAATTTAGCAATATTTTGACGTTTATCATCCCCTTTTCCTTTATGTGACTTAAACAAAATATCATCGAATTAGGCAATATTTTGCCGTTTTCCACGTTTATGTGAATTTACAGTCTATGGGTATTAATTCATATATATACGATAAAAATTATGCAAACACATAATTGATTAGATAATAACCTTAAATACTTAATTTTCAATCATCTATTTGTTTCTCGTTAAAATACTGAGTAAGATATTGAAAAGGGGAGAAGTTCGGTTTTTATTGCATATATCGACGTTTCACCCGGATTAGAACGGTTTTACGTGTACATCTTCCCTCGGTAATATAAACGGAAAATCAGGAACATTTTAGTTAATTCTAATGAAAACACATTGATTTTTATCATTTGTATTGGAAACAACATTGTCATGTGTCTTTTCTTGGATCTAAATAATACGAAACCTCGCTCTATGATTTGAAGTTAAAATCCTCAAATATGGTTAAATAGTGACTTTTTTCACGTTTTTCATGTAGTTTGATACTACGTAAATATATTCATTTTAACCATTATTTCGATTCTATTTCATGTAGAATCACGATATGTGATTTGGCCGTCAAATATCAGAATTTCGCAAAATACTGCATTTTAAGCAAGTTTTCTTGCATTTTGTTTCGTACGAAAAATCATCGAATTTAGCAATATTTTGACGTTTATCATCCCCTTTTCCTTTATGTGACTTAAACAAAATATCATCGAATTAGGCAATATTTTGCCGTTTTCCACGTTTTTGTGAATTTACAGTCTATGGGTATTAATTCATATATATACGATAAAAATGATGCAAACACATAATTGATTAGATAATAACCTTAAATACTTCATTTTCAATCATCTATTTGTTTCTCGTTAAAATACTGAGTAAGATATTGAAAAGGGGAGAAGTTCTGTTTTTATTGCATATATCGACGTTTCAGACGGAATAGAGCGATTTTCGTGTACATCTTCCATCGGTAATATAAACGGAAAATCAGTAACATTTTAGTTAATACTAATGAAAACACATTGATTTTTATCATTTGTATTGGAAACAACATTGTCATATGTCTTTTCTTGGATCTAAATAATACGAAACATCGCTCTGTGATTTGAAGTTAAAATCCTCAAATATGGTTATATATTGACTTTTTTCACGTTTTTCATGTAGTTTGATATTACGTAAATATATTCATTTTTAATAAAGATTTCGATACTATTTCATGTAGTATCACGAAATGCGATTTGGCCTTCAAATCTCAGAATTTCGCATAATATTACATTTTAAGCAAGTTTTCTTGCATTTTGTTTCGTACGAAAAATCATCGAATTTAGCAATATTTTGACGTTTATCATCCCCTTTTCCTTTATGTGACAAATAAAATATCATCGAATTAGGCAATATTTTGCCGTTTTCCACGTTTTTGTGAATTTACAGTCTATGGGTATTAATTCATATATATACGAAAAAAATGATGCAAACACATAATTGATTAGATAATAACCTTAAATACTTCATTTTCAATCATCTATTTGTTTCTCGTTAAAATACTACGTAAGATATTGAAAAGGGGAGAAGTTCTGTTTTTATTGCATATATCGACGTTTCAGCCGGAATAGAGCGATTTTCGTGTACATCTTCCATCTGTAGTATAAACGGAAAATCAGTAACATTTTAGTTAATACTAATGAAAACACATTGATTTTTATCATTTGTATTGGAAACAACATTGTCTTATGTGTTTTCTTGGATCTAAATAATACGAAACCTCGCTCTGTGATTTGCAGTTAAAATCCTCAAATATGGTTAGGTATTGACTTTTTTCACGTTTTTCATGTAGTTTGATATTACGTAAATATATTCATTTTTACCAATATTTCGATACTATTTCATGTAGTATCACGATATGTGATTTGGCCTTCTAATCTTAGAATTTCGCATAATATTGCATTTTAAGCAAGTTTACTTGCATTTTGTTTCGTACGAAAAATCATCGAATTTAGCAATATTTTGACGTTTAACATCCCCTTTTCCTTTATTTAATTTAAACAAAATATCATCGAATTAGGCAATATTTTGCAGTTTTTCCACGTTTATGTAAAATTCAGTTTATTGGTATTAATTCATTATATATACGATAAAAATGATGCAAACACATAATAATTATGATTAATGATTAAAATGATTAGATAATAACCTTAAATACTTTATTTTCAATCAACTATTTGTTTCTCGTTAAAATACTGAGTAAGATATTGAAAAGTTGAGAAGTTTGGTTTCTATTGAATATCTCGACGTTTCAGCCGGATTAGAGCGGTTTTACGTGTACATCTTCCCTCGGTAATATAAACGGAAAATCAGGAACATTTTAGTTAATTCTAATGAAAACACATTGATTTTTATCATTTGTATTGGAAACAACATTGTCATATGTCTTTTCTTGGATCTAAATAATACGAAATCTCGCTCTATGATTTGAAGTTAAAATCCTCAAATATGGTTAAATAGTGACTTTTTCACGTTTTTCATGTAGTTTGATACTACGTAAATATATTCATTTTTATCAATATTTCGATTCTATTTCATGTAGTATCACGATATGAGATTTGGCCTTCAAATCTCAGAATTTTGCATAATATTGCATTTTAAGCAAGTTTTCTTGCATTTTGTTTCGTAAGAAAAATCATCGAATTTAGCAATATTTTGACGTTTATCATCCCCTTTTCCTTTATGTGACTTAAACAAAATATCATCGAATTAGGCAATATTTTGCCGTTTTCCACGTTTTTGTGAATTTACAGTCTAAGGGTATTAATTCATATATATACGATAAAAATTATGCAAACACATAATTGATTAGATAATAACCTTAAATACTTCATTTTCAATCATCTATTTGTTTCTCGTTAAAATACTGAGTAAGATATTGAAAAGGGGAGAAGTTCTGTTTTTATTGCATATATCGACGTTTCAGCCGGAATAGAGCGATTTTCGTGTACATCTTCCATCGGTAATATAAACGGAAAATCAGTAACATTTTAGTTAATACTAATGAAAACACATTGATTTTTATCATTTGTATTGGAAACAACATTGTCATATGTCTTTTCTTGGATCTAAATAATACGAAACCTCGCTCTGTGATTTGAAGTTAAAATCCTCAAATATGGTTATATATTGACTTTTTTCACGTTTTTCATGTAGTTTGATATTATGTAATTATATTCATTTTTACCAATATTTCGATACTATTTCATGTAGTATCACGATATGTGATTTGGCCTTCAAATCTCAGAATTTCGCATAATATTGCATTTTAAGCAAGTTTTCTTGCATTTTGTTTCGTACGAAAAATCATCGAATTTAGCAATATTTTGACGTTTATCATCCCCTTTTCCTTTTTGTGACTAAAACAAAATATCATCGAATTAGGCAATATTTTGCCGTTTTCCACGTTTTTGTGAATTTACAGTCTATGGGTATTAATTCATATATATACGATAAAAATTATGCAAACACATAATTGATTAGATAATAACCTTAAATACTTCATTTTCAATCATCTATTTGTTTCTCGTTAAAATACTGAGTAAGATATTGAAAAGGGGAGTTCTGTTTTGATTGCATATATCGACGTTTCAGCCGGAATAGAGCGATTTTCGTGTACATCTTCCATCGGTAATATAAACGGAAAATCAGTAACATTTTAGTTAATACTAATGAAAACACATTGATTTTAATCATTTGTATTGGAAACAACATTGTCATATGTGTTTTCTTGGATCTAAATAATACGAAACCTCGCTCTGTGATTTGAAGTTAAAATCCTCAAATATTGTTAAGTATTGACTTTTTTCACGTTTTTCATGTAGTTTGATATTTCGTAAATATATTCATTTTTACCAATATTTCGATACTATTTCATGTAGTATCACGATATGTGATTTGGCCTTCAAATCTTAGAATTTCGCATAATATTGCATTTTTAAGCAAGTTTTCTTGCATTTTGTTTCGTACGAAAAATCATCGAATTTAGCAATATTTTGACGTTTATCATCCCCTTTTCCTTTATGTGACTTAAACAAAATATCATCGAATTAGGCAATATTTAGCCGTTTTCCACGTTTTTGTGAATTTACAGTCTATGGGTATTAATTCATATGTATACGATAAAAATTATGCAAACACATAATTGATTAGATAATAACCTTAAATACTTCATTTTCAATCATCTATTTGTTTCTCGTTAAAATACTGAGTAAGATATTGAAAAGGGGAGAAGTTCTGTTTTTATTGCATATATCGACGTTTCAGCCGGAATAGAGCGATTTTCGTGTACATCTTCCATCGGTAATATAAACGGAAAATCAGTAACATTTTAGTTAATACTAATGAAAACACATTGATTTTTATCATTTGTATTGGAAACAACATTGTCATATGTCTTTTCTTGGATCTAAATAATACGAAACCTCGCTCTGTGATTTGAAGTTAAAATCCTCAAATATGGTTATATATTGACTTTTTTCACGTTTTTCATGTAGTTTGATATTATGTAAATATATTCATTTTTACCAATATTTCGATACTATTTCATGTAGTATCACGATATGTGATTTGGCCTTCAAATCTCAGAATTTCGCATAATATTGCATTTTAAGCAAGTTTTCTTGCATTTTGTTTTGTACGAAAAATCATCGAATTTAGCAATATTTTGACGTTTAACATCCCCTTTTCCTTTATGTGATTTAAACAAAATATCATCGAATTAAGCAATATTTTGCCGTTTTTCCACGTTTATGTGAATTTTCAGTTTATTGGTTTTAATTCATTATATATACGATAAAAATGATGCAAACACATAATAATTATGATTAATGATTAAAATGATTAGATAATAACCTTAAATACTTCATTTTCAATCAACTATTTGTTTCTCGTTAAAATACTGAGTAAGATATTGAAAAGGGGAGTAATTCGGTTTTTATTGCATATATCGACGTTTCAGCCGGATTAGAGCGGTTTTACGTGTACATCTTCCCTCGGTAATATAAACGGAAAATCAGGAACATTTTAGTTAATTCTAATGAAAACAAATTGATTTTTATCATTTGTATTGGAAACAACATTTTCAAATGTCTTTTCTTGGATCTAAATAATACGAAACCTCGCTCTGTGATTTGAAGTTAAAATCCTCAAATATGGTTATATATTGACTTTTTTCACGTTTTTCATGTAGTTTGATAATACGTAAATATATTCATTTTTACCAATATTTCGATACTATTTCATGTAGTATCACGATATGTGATTTGGCCTACAAATCTCAGAATTTCGCATAATATTGCATTTTAAGCAAGTTTTCTTGCATTTTGTTTCGTACAAAAAATCATCGAATTTAGCAATATTTTGACGTTTATCATCCCCTTTTCCTTTATGTGACTTAAACAAAATATCATCGAATTAGGCAATATTTTGCCGTTTTCCACGTTTTTGTGAATTTACAGTCTATGGGTATTAATTCATATATATACGATAAAAATTATGCAAACACATAATTGATTAGATAATAACCTTAAATACTTAATTTTCAATCATCTATTTGTTTCTCGTTAAAATACTGAGTAAGATATTGAAAAGGGGAGAAGTTCGGTTTTTATTGCATATATCGACGTTTCACCCGGATTAGAACGGTTTTACGTGTACATCTTCCCTCGGTAATATAAACGGAAAATCAGGAACATTTTAGTTAATTCTAATGAAAACACATTGATTTTTATCATTTGTATTGGAAACAACATTGTCATATGTCTTTTCTTGGATCTAAATAATACGAAACCTCGCTCTATGATTTGAAGTTAAAATCCTCAAATATGGTTAAATAGTGACTTTTTTCACGTTTTTCATGTAGTTTGATACTACGTAAATATATTCATTTTAACCAATATTTCGATTCTATTTCATGTAGAATCACGATATGTGATTTGGCCGTCAAATATCAGAATTTCGCAAAATACTGCATTTTAAGCAAGTTTTCTTGCATTTTGTTTCGTACGAAAAATCATCGAATTTAGCAATATTTTGACGTTTATCATCCCCTTTTCCTTTATGTGACTTAAACAAAATATCATCGAATTAGGCAATATTTTGCCGTTTTCCACGTTTTTGTGAATTTACAGTCTATGGGTATTAATTCATATATATACGATAAAAATGATGCAAACACATAATTGATTAGATAATAACCTTAAATACTTCATTTTCAATCATCTATTTGTTTCTCGTTAAAATACTGAGTAAGATATTGAAAAGGGGAGAAGTTCTGTTTTTATTGCATATATCGACGTTTCAGACGGAATAGAGCGATTTTCGTGTACATCTTCCATCGGTAATATAAACGGAAAA
>NW_027190392.1:0-40168 GCF_040958095.1 Procambarus clarkii | reverse complement strand
CTCCAGTAGTGACCCAGAGGCTCCAGTAGTGTCCCAGAGGCTCCAGTAGTGTCCCAGAGGACTGCAGTACTGACCCAGAGGCTCCAGTAGTGACCCAGAGGCTCCGGTAGTGACCCAGAGGCTCCAGTAGTGTCCCAGAGGTTCCAGTAGTGACCCAGAGGCCCCAGTAGTGACCCAGACGCTCCAGTAGTGTACCAGATGCTCCAGTAGTGTCCCAGAGGCTCCAGTAGTGACCCAGAGGCCCCAGTAGTGTCCCAGAGGCTCCAGTAGTGACCCAGAGGCTCCAGTAGTGACCCAGAGGCTCCAGTAGTGTCCCAGAGGCTCCAGTAGTGTTCCAGAGGCCCCAGTAGTGTCCCAGAGGCTCCAGTAGTGACCCAGAGGCTCCAGTAGTGTCCCAGAGGCTCCAGTAGTGTCCCAGAGGCTCCAGTAGTGACCCAGAGGCCCCAGTAGTGTCCCAGAGGCCCCTGTAGTGACCAGAGGCTCCAGTAGTGTCCCAGAGGCTCCAGTAGTGTCCCAGAGGCCCCAGTAGTGACCCAGAGGCTCCAGTAGTGTCCCAGAGGCTCCAGTAGTGACCCAGAGGCTCCAGTAGTGTCCCAGAGGCTCCAGTAGTGTCCCAGAGGCCCCAGTAGTGACCCAGAGGCTCCAGTAGTGTCCCAGAGGACCCAGTAGTGTCCCAGAGGCTCCAGTAGTGACCCAGAGGCCCCAGTAGTGACCCAGAGGCTCCAGTAGTGTCCCAGAGGCTCCAGTAGTGACCCAGAGGCTCCAGTAGTGTCCCCGAGGCTCCAGTAGTGTCCCAGAGGCCCCAGTAGTGTCCCAGAGGCTCCAGTAGTGACCCAGAGGCTCCAGTAGTGTCCCAGAGGCTCCAGTAGTGTCCCAGAGGCCCCAGTAGTGTCCCAGAGGCTCCAGTAGTGACCCAGAGGCTCCGGTAGTGACCCAGAGGCTCCAGAATTGACCCAGACGCCCCAGTAGTGACCCAGAGGCTCCAGTAGTGTCCCAGAGGCTCCAGTTGTGACCCAGAGGCCCCAGTAGTGACCCAAAGGCTCCAGTAGTGTCCCAGATGCTCCAGTAGTGTCCCAGAGGCTCCAGTAGTGACCCAGAGGCCCCAGTAGTGTCCCAGAGGCTCCAGTAGTGACCCAGAGGCTCCAGTAGTGACCCAGAGGCTCTAGTAGTGTCCCAGAGGCCACAGTAGTTACCCAGAGGCTCCAGTAGTGACCCAGAGGCTTCAGTAGTGTCCCAGAGGCTCCAGTAGTGTCCCAGAGGCTCCAGTAGTGACCCAGAGGCTCCAGTAGTGACACAGAGGCTCCAGTAGTGACCCAGAGGCTCCAGTAGTGTCCCAGAGGCCCCTGTAGTGACCCAGAGGCTCCAGTAGTGACCCAGAGGCCCCAGTAGTGTCCCAGAGGCTCCAGTAGTGTCCCAGAGGCTCCAGTAGTGTCCCAGAGGCTCCAGTAGTATCCCAAAGACCCGAGTAGTGGCCCAGAGGCTCCAGTAGTGTCCCAGAGGCCCCGGTAGTATCCCAGAGGCTCCAGTAGTGTCCCAGAGGCCCCGGTAGTATCCCAGAGGCTCCAGTAGTGTCCCAGAGGCTGCAGTAGTGACCCAGAGACCCGAGTAGTTACCCAGAGGCTCCAGTAGTGTCCCAGAGACCTGAGTAGTGACCCAGAGGCCCCAGTAGTGTCCCAGAGGCTCCAGTAGTGACCCAGAGGCTCCAGTAGTGTCCCAGAGGCATGAGTAGGGACCCAGAGGCTCCAGTAGTGTACCAGAGGCTCGAGTAGTGTCCCAGAGGCCCCGGTAGTATCCCAAAGGTCCCGGTAGTGACCCAGAGGCTCCAGTAGTGACCCAGAGGCTCCAGTAGTGACCCAGAAGCCCCAGTAGTGACCCAGAGGCTCCAGTAGTGACCCAGAGGCTCCAGTAGTGACCCAGAGGCTCCAGTAGTGTCCCAGAGGCTCCAGGTGTGACCCAGAGGCCCGAGTAGTGTCCCAGAGGCTCCAGTAGTGTCCCAGAAGCCCCAGTAGTGACCCAGAGGCTCCAGTAGTGACCCAGAGGCTCCAGTAGTGACCCAGAGGCTCCAGTAGTGTCCCAGAGGCTCCAGTAGTGTCCCAGAGACCCGGGTAGTGACCCAGAGGCTCCAGTAGTGTCCCAGAGGCCCGAGTAGTGACCCAGAGGCTCCAGTAGTGACCCAGAGGCTCCAGTAGTGACCCAGAGGCTCCAGTAGTGTCCCAGAGGCTCCAGTAGTGACCCAGAGGCCCGAGTAGTGTCCCAGAGGCCCCGGTAGTATCCCAGAGGCTCCAGTAGTGTCCCAGAGGCTCCAGTAGTGACCCAGAGACCCGAGTAGTGACCCAGAGGCTCCAGTAGTATCCCAGAGGCCTGAGTAGTGACCCAGAGGATCCAGTAGTGTCCCAGAGGCCCCAGTAGTGACCCAAAGGCTCCAGTAGTGTCCCAGAGGCCCCAGTAGTGTCCCAGAGGCTCCAGTAGTGACCCAGAGGCCCCAGTAGTGACCCAGAGGCTCCAGTAGTGTCCCAGAGGCTCCAGTAGTGACCCAGAGGCTCCAGTAGTGGCCCAGAGGCTCCAGTAGTGTCCCAGAGGCCCCAGTAGTGTCCCAGAGGCTCCAGTAGTGACCCAGAGGCTCCAGTAGTGTCCCAGAGGCTCCAGTAGTGTCCCAGAGGCCCCAGTAGTGTCCCAGAGGCTGCAGTACTGACCCAGAGGCTCCAGTAGTGACCCAGAGGCTCCGGTAGTGACCCAGAGGCTCCAGTAGTGTCCCAGAGGTTCCAGTAGTGACCCAGAGGCCCCAGTAGTGTACCAGATGCTCCAGTAGTGTCCCAGAGGCTCCAGTAGTGACCCAGAGGCCCCAGTAGTGTCCCAGAGGCTCCAGTAGTGACCCAGAGGCTCCAGTAGTGACCCAGAGGCTCCAGTAGTGTCCCAGAGGCTCCAGTAGTGTTCCAGAGGCCCCAGTAGTGTCCCAGAGGCTCCAGTAGTGACCCAGAGGCTCCAGTAGTGTCCCAGAGGCTCCAGTAGTGTCCCAGAGGCTCCAGTAGTGACCCAGAGGCCCCAGTAGTGTCCCAGAGGCCCCTGTAGTGACCCAGAGGCTCCAGTAGTGTCCCAGAGGCTCCAGTAGTGTCCCAGAGGCCCAAGTAGTGACCCAGAGGCTCCAGTAGTGTCCCAGAGGCTCCAGTAGTGACCCAGAGGCTCCAGTAGTGTCCCAGAGGCTCCAGTAGTGTCCCAGAGGCCCCAGTAGTGACCCAGAGGCTCCAGTAGTGTCCCAGAAACTCCAGTAGTGTCCCAGAGGCCCCAGTAGTGACCCAGAGGCTCCAGTAGTGTCCCAGAGGCCCCAGTAGTGTCCCAGAGGCTCCAGTAGTGACCCAGAGGCCCCAGTAGAGACCCAGAGGCTCCAGTAGTGTCCCAGAGGCTCCAGTAGTGACCCAGAGGCTCCAGTAGTGTCCCAGAGGCTCCAGTAGTGTCCCAGAGGCCCCAGTAGTGTCCCAGAGGCTCCAGTAGTGACCCAGAGGCTCCAGTAGTGACCCAGAGGCTCCGGTAGTGACCCAGAGGCTCCAGTATTGACCCAGACGCCCCAGTAGTGACCCAGAGGCTCCAGTAGTGTCCCAGAGGCTCCAGTTGTGACCCAGAGGCCCCAGTAGTGACCCAGAGGCTGCAGTACTGACCCAGAGGCTCCAGTAGTGACCCAGAGGCTCCGGTAGTGACCCAGAGGCTCCAGTAGTGTCCCAGAGGTTCCAGTAGTGACCCAGAGGCCCCAGTAGTGTACCAGATGCTCCAGTAGTGTCCCAGAGGCTCCAGTAGTGACCCAGAGGCCCCAGTAGTGTCCCAGAGGCTCCAGTAGTGACCCAGAGGTTCCAGTAGTGACCCAGAGGCTCCAGTAGTGTCCCAGAGGCTCCAGTAGTGTTCCAGAGGCCCCAGTAGTGTCCCAGAGGCTCCAGTAGTGACCCAGAGGCTCCAGTAGTGTCCCAGAGGCTCCAGTAGTGTCCCAGAGGCTCCAGTAGTGACCCAGAGGCCCCAGTAGTGTCCCAGAGGCCCCTGTAGTGACCCAGAGGCTCCAGTAGTGTCCCAGAGGCTCCAGTAGTGTCCCAGAGGCCCAAGTAGTGACCCAGAGGCTCCAGTAGTGTCCCAGAGGCTCCAGTAGTGACCCAGAGGCTCCAGTAGTGTCCCAGAGGCTCCAGTAGTGTCCCAGAGGCCCCAGTAGTGACCCAGAGGCTCCAGTAGTGTCCCAGAAACTCCAGTAGTGTCCCAGAGGCCCCAGTAGTGACCCAGAGGCTCCAGTAGTGTCCCAGAGGCCCCAGTAGTGTCCCAGAGGCTCCAGTAGTGACCCAGAGGCCCCAGTAGTGACCCAGAGGCTCCAGTAGTGTCCCAGAGGCTCCAGTAGTGACCCAGAGGCTCCAGTAGTGTCCCAGAGGCTCCAGTAGTGTCCCAGAGGCCCCAGTAGTGTCCCAGAGGCTCCAGTAGTGACCCAGAGGCTCCAGTAGTGACCCAGAGGCTCCGGTAGTGACCCAGAGGCTCCAGTATTGACCCAGACGCCCCAGTAGTGACCCAGAGGCTCCAGTAGTGTCCCAGAGGCTCCAGTTGTGACCCAGAGGCCCCAGTAGTGACCCAGAGGCTCCAGTAGTGTCCCAGATGCTCCAGTAGTGTCCCAGAGGCTCCAGTAGTGACCCAGAGGCCCCAGTAGTGTCCTAAAGGCTCCAGTAGTGACCCAGAGGCTCCAGTAGTGACCCAGAGGCTCTAGTAGTGTCCCAGAGGCCACAGTAGTGACCCAGAGGCTCCAGTAGTGACCCAGAGGCTCCAGTAGTGTCCCAGAGGCTCCAGTAGTGTCCCAGAGGCTCCAGTAGTGACCCAGAGGCTCCAGAATTGACCCAGAGGCTCCAGTAGTGACCCAGAGGCTCCAGTAGTGTCCCAGAGGTCCCTGTAGTGACCCAGAGGCTCCAGTAGTGACCCAGAGGCCCCAGTAGTGTCCCAGAGGCTCCAGTAGTGTCCCAGAGGCTCCAGTAGTGTCCCAGAGGCTCCAGTAGTATCCCAAAGACCCGAGTAGTGGTCCAGAGGCTCCAGTAGTGTCCCAGAGGCCCCGGTAGTATCCCAGAGGCTCCAGTAGTGTCCCAGAGGCCCCGGTAGTATCCCAGAGGCTCCAGTAGTGTCCCAGAGGCTGCAGTAGTGACCCAGAGACCCGAGTAGTTACCCAGAGGCTCCAGTAGTGTCCCAGAGACCTGAGTAGTGACCCAGAGGCTCCAGTAGTGACCCAGAGGCTCCAGTAGTGACCCAGAGGCTCCAGTAGTGTCCCAGAGGCATGAGTAGTGACCCAGAGGCTCCAGTAGTGTCCCAGAGGCTCGAGTAGTGTCCCAGAGGCCCCGGTAGTATCCCAAAGGTCCCAGTAGTGACCCAGAGGCTCCAGTAGTGACCCAGAAGCCCCAGTAGTGACCCAGAGGCTCCAGTAGTGACCCAGAGGCTCCAGTAGTGACCCAGAGGCTCCAGTAGTGTCCCAGAGGCTCCAGGTGTGACCCAGAGGCCCGAGTAGTGTCCCAGTGGCCCCAGTAGTGTCCCAGAGACTCCAGTAGTGACCCAGAGGCTCCAGTAGTGACCCAGAGGCCCCAGTAGTGTCCCAGAGGCTCCAGTAGTGTCCCAGAGGCTCCAGTAGTGTCCCAGAGGCTCCAGTAGTGTCCCAGAGACCCGGGTAGTGACCCAGAGGCTCCAGTAGTGTCCCAGAGGCCCGAGTAGTGACCCAGAGGCTCCAGTAGTGACCCAGAGGCTCCAGTAGTGACCCAGAGGCTCCAGTAGTGTCCCAGAGGCTCCAGTAGTGACCCAGAGGCCCGAGTAGTGTCCCAGAGGCCCCGGTAGTATCCCAGAGGCTCCAGTAGTGTCCTAGAGGCTCCAGTAGTGACCCAGAGACCCGAGTAGTGACCCAGAGGCTCCAGTAGTATCCCAGAGGCCTGAGTAGTGACCCAGAGGCTCCAGTAGTGACCCAGAGGCTCCAGTAGTGACCCAGAGGCTCCAGTAGTGTCCCAGAGGCATGAGTAGTGACCCAGAGGCTCCAGTAGTGTCCCAGAGGCTCGAGTAGTGTCCCAAAGGCCCCGGTAGTATCCCAAAGGTCCCAGTAGTGACCCAGAGGCTCCAGTAGTGACCCAGAAGCCCCAGTAGTGACCCAGAGGCTCCAGTAGTGACCCAGAGGCTCCAGTAGTGACCCAGAGGCTCCAGTAGTGTCCCAGAGGCTCCAGGTGTGACCCAGAGGCCCGAGTAGTGTCCCAGTGGCCCCAGTAGTGTCCCAGAGGCTCCAGTAGTGACCCAGAGGCTCCAGTAGTGACCCAGAGGCCCCAGTAGTGTCCCAGAGGCTCCAGTAGTGTCCCAGAGGCTCCAGTAGTGTCCCAGAGGCTCCAGTAGTGTCCCAGAGACCCGGGTAGTGACCCAGACGCTCCAGTAGTGTCCCAGAGGCCCGAGTAGTGACCCAGAGGCTCCAGTAGTGACCCAGAGGCTCCAGTAGTGACCCAGAGGCTCCAGTAGTGTCCCAGAGGCTCCAGTAGTGACCCAGAGGCCCGAGTAGTGTCCCAGAGGCCCCGGTAGTATCCCAGAGGCTCCAGTGGTGACCCAGAGGCTCCAGTAGTGTCCCAGAGGCTCCAGTAGTGTCCCAAAGGCCCCAGCAGTGTCCCAGAGGCTGCAGTACTGACCCAGAGGCTCCAGTAGTGACCCAGAGGCTCCGGTAGTGACCCAGAGGCTCCAGTAGTGTCCCAGAGGTTCCAGTAGTGACCCAGAGGCCCCAGTAGTGACCCAGAGGCTCCAGTAGTGTACCAGATGCTCCAGTAGTGTCCCAGAGGCTCCAGTAGTGACCCAGAGGCCCCAGTAGTGTCCCAGAGGCTCCAGTAGTGACCCAGAGGCTCCAGTAGTGACCCAGAGGCTCCAGTAGTGTCCCAGAGGCTCCAGTAGTGTTCCAGAGGCCCCAGTAGTGTCCCAGAGGCTCCAGTAGTGACCCAGAGGCTCCAGTAGTGTCCCAGAGGCTCCAGTAGTGTCCCAGAGGCTCCAGTAGTGACCCAGAGGCCCCAGTAGTGTCCCAGAGGCCCCTGTAGTGACCCAGAGGCTCCAGTAGTGTCCCAGAGGCTCCAGTAGTGTCCCAGAGGCCCCAGTAGTGACCCAGAGGCTCCAGTAGTGTCCCAGAGGCTGCAGTAGTGACCCAGAGGCTCCAGTAGTGTCCCAGAGGCTCCAGTAGTGTCCCAGAGGCTCCAGTAGTGACCCAGAGGCTCCAGTAGTGACCCAGAGGCCCCAGTAGTGTCCCAGAGGCTCCAGTAGTGTCCCAGAGGCTCCAGTAGTGTCCCAGAGGCTCCAGTAGTGTCCCAGAGACCCAGGTAGTGACCCAGAGGCTCCAGTAGTGTCCCAGAGGCCCGAGTAGTGACCCAGAGGCTCCAGTAGTGTCCCAGAGGCTCCAGTAGTGACCCAGAGGCTCCAGTAGTGGCCCAGAGGCTCCAGTAGTGTCCCAGAGGCCCCAGTAGTGTCCCAGAGGCTCCAGTAGTGTCCCAGAGGCCCCAGTAGTGACCCAAAGGCTCCAGTAGTGTCCCAGAGGCCCCAGTAGTGTCCCAGAGGCTCCAGTAGTGACCCAGAGGCCCCAGTAGTGACCCATAGGCTCCAGTAGTGTCCCAGAGGCTCCAGTAGTGACCCAGAGGCTCCAGTAGTGGCCCAGAGGCTCCAGTAGTGTCCCAGAGGCCCCAGTAGTGTCCCAGAGGCTCCAGTAGTGACCCAGAGGCTCCAGTAGTGTCCCAGAGGCTCCAGTAGTGTCCCAGAGGCTGCAGTACTGACCCAGAGGCTCCAGTAGTGACCCAGAGGCTCCGGTAGTGACCCAGAGGCTCCAGTAGTGTCCCAGAGGTTCCAGTAGTGACCCAGAGGCCCCAGTAGTGACCCAGACGCTCCAGTAGTGTACCAGATGCTCCAGTAGTGTCCCAGAGGCTCCAGTAGTGACCCAGAGGCCCCAGTAGTGTCCCAGAGGCTCCAGTAGTGACCCAGAGGCTCCAGTAGTGACCCAGAGGCTCCAGTAGTGTCCCAGAGGCTCCAGTAGTGTTCCAGAGGCCCCAGTAGTGTCCCAGAGGCTCCAGTAGTGACCCAGAGGCTCCAGTAGTGTCCCAGAGGCTCCAGTAGTGTCCCAGAGGCTCCAGTAGTGACCCAGAGGCCCCAGTAGTGTCCCAGAGGCCCCTGTAGTGACCCAGAGGCTCCAGTAGTGTCCCAGAGGCTCCAGTAGTGTCCCAGAGGCCCCAGTAGTGACCCAGAGGCTCCAGTAGTGTCCCAGAGGCTCCAGTAGTGACCCAGAGGCTCCAGTAGTGTCCCAGAGGCTCCAGTAGTGTCCCAGAGGCCCCAGTAGTGACCCAGAGGCTCCAGTAGTGTCCCAGAGGACCCAGTAGTGTCCCAGAGGCTCCAGTAGTGACCCAGAGGCCCCAGTAGTGACCCAGAGGCTCCAGTAGTGTCCCAGAGGCTCCAGTAGTGACCCAGAGGCTCCAGTAGTGTCCCAGAGGCTCCAGTAGTGTCCCAGAGGCCCCAGTAGTGTCCCAGAGGCTCCAGTAGTGACCCAGAGGCTCCAGTAGTGTCCCAGAGGCTCCAGTAGTGTCCCAGAGGCCCCAGTAGTGTCCCAGAGGCTCCAGTAGTGACCCAGAGGCTCCGGTAGTGACCCAGAGGCTCCAGAATTGACCCAGACGCCCCAGTAGTGACCCAGAGGCTCCAGTAGTGTCCCAGAGGCTCCAGTTGTGACCCAGAGGCCCCAGTAGTGACCCAAAGGCTCCAGTAGTGTCCCAGATGCTCCAGTAGTGTCCCAGAGGCTCCAGTAGTGACCCAGAGGCCCCAGTAGTGTCCCAGAGGCTCCAGTAGTGACCCAGAGGCTCCAGTAGTGACCCAGAGGCTCTAGTAGTGTCCCAGAGGCCACAGTAGTTACCCAGAGGCTCCAGTAGTGACCCAGAGGCTTCCAGTAGTGTCCCAGAGGCTCCAGTAGTGTCCCAGAGGCTCCAGTAGTGACCCAGAGGCTCCAGTAGTGACACAGAGGCTCCAGTAGTGACCCAGAGGCTCCAGTAGTGTCCCAGAGGCCCCTGAAGTGACCCAGAGGCTCCAGTAGTGACCCAGAGGCCCCAGTAGTGTCCCAGAGGCTCCAGTAGTGTCCCAGAGGCTCCAGTAGTGTCCCAGAGGCTCCAGTAGTATCCCAAAGACCCGAGTAGTGGCCCAGAGGCTCCAGTAGTGTCCCAGAGGCCCCGGTAGTATCCCAGAGGCTCCAGTAGTGTCCCAGAGGCCCCGGTAGTATCCCAGAGGCTCCAGTAGTGTCCCAGAGGCTGCAGTAGTAACCCAGAGACCCGAGTAGTTACCCAGAGGCTCCAGTAGTGTCCCAGAGACCTGAGTAGTGACCCAGAGGCCCCAGTAGTGTCCCAGAGGCTCCAGTAGTGACCCAGAGGCTCCAGTAGTGTCCCAGAGGCATGAGTAGGGACCCAGAGGCTCCAGTAGTGTACCAGAGGCTCGAGTAGTGTCCCAGAGGCCCCGGTAGTATCCCAAAGGTCCCGGTAGTGACCCAGAGGCTCCAGTAGTGACCCAGAGGCTCCAGTAGTGACCCAGAAGCCCCAGTAGTGACCCAGAGGCTCCAGTAGTGACCCAGAGGCTCCAGTAGTGACCCAGAGGCTCCAGTAGTGTCCCAGAGGCTCCAGGTGTGACCCAGAGGCCCGAGTAGTGTCCCAGAGGCTCCAGTAGTGTCCCAGAAGCCCCAGTAGTGACCCAGAGGCTCCAGTAGTGACCCAGAGGCTCCAGTAGTGACCCAGAGGCTCCAGTAGTGTCCCAGAGGCTCCAGTAGTGTCCCAGAGACCCGGGTATTGACCCAGAGGCTCCAGTAGTGTCCCAGAGGCCCGAGTAGTGACCCAGAGGCTCCAGTAGTGACCCAGAGGCTCCAGTAGTGACCCAGAGGCTCCAGTAGTGTCCCAGAGGCTCCAGTAGTGACCCAGAGGCCCGAGTAGTGTCCCAGAGGCCCCGGTAGTATCCCAGAGGCTCCAGTAGTGTCCCAGAGGCTCCAGTAGTGACCCAGAGACCCGAGTAGTGACCCAGAGGCTCCAGTAGTATCCCAGAGGCCTGAGTAGTGACCCAGAGGATCCAGTAGTGTCCCAGAGGCCCCAGTAGTGACCCAAAGGCTCCAGTAGTGTCCCAGAGGCCCCAGTAGTGTCCCAGAGGCTCCAGTAGTGACCCAGAGGCCCCAGTAGTGACCCAGAGGCTCCAGTAGTGTCCCAGAGGCTCCAGTAGTGACCCAGAGGCTCCAGTAGTGGCCCAGAGGCTCCAGTAGTGTCCCAGAGGCCCCAGTAGTGTCCCAGAGGCTCCAGTAGTGACCCAGAGGCTCCAGTAGTGTCCCAGAGGCTCCAGTAGTGTCCCAGAGGCCCCAGTAGTGTCCCAGAGGTTGCAGTACTGACCCAGAGGCTCCAGTAGTGACCCAGAGGCTCCGGTAGTGACCCAGAGGCTCCAGTAGTGTCCCAGAGGTTCCAGTAGTGACCCAGAGGCCCCAGTAGTGACCCAGACGCTCCAGTAGTGTACCAGATGCTCCAGTAGTGTCCCAGAGGCTCCAGTAGTGTCCCAGAGGTTCCAGTAGTGACCCAGAGGCCCCAGTAGTGACCCAGACGCTCCAGTAGTGTACCAGATGCTCCAGTAGTGTCCCAGAGGCTCCAGTAGTGACCCAGAGGCCCCAGTAGTGTCCCAGAGGCTCCAGTAGTGACCCAGAGGCTCCAGTAGTGACCCAGAGGCTCCAGTAGTGTCCCAGAGGCTCCAGTAGTGTTCCAGAGGCCCCAGTAGTGTCCCAGAGGCTCCAGTAGTGACCCAGAGGCTCCAGTAGTGTCCCAGAGGCTCCAGTAGTGTCCCAGAGGCTCCAGTAGTGACCCAGAGGCCCCAGTAGTGTCCCAGAGGCCCCTGTAGTGACCCAGAGGCTCCAGTAGTGTCCCAGAGGCTCCAGTAGTGTCCCAGAGGCCCCAGTAGTGACCCAGAGGCTCCAGTAGTGTCCCAGAGGGTCCAGTAGTGACCCAGAGGCTCCAGTAGTGTCCCAGAGGCTCCAGTAGTGTCCCAGAGGCCCCAGTAGTGACCCAGAGGCTCCAGTAGTGTCCCAGAGGACCCAGTAGTGTCCCAGAGGCTCCAGTAGTGACCCAGAGGCCCCAGTAGTGACCCAGAGGCTCCAGTAGTGTCCCAGAGGCTCCAGTAGTGACCCAGAGGCTCCAGTAGTGTCCCAGAGGCTCCAGTAGTGTCCCAGAGGCCCCAGTAGTGTCCCAGAGGCTCCAGTAGTGACCCAGAGGCTCCAGTAGTGTCCCAGAGGCTCCAGTAGTGTCCCAGAGGCCCCAGTAGTGTCCCAGAGGCTCCAGTAGTGACCCAGAGGCTCCGGTAGTGACCCAGAGGCTCCAGAATTGACCCAGACGCCCCAGTAGTGACCCAGAGGCTCCAGTAGTGTCCCAGAGGCTCCAGTTGTGACCCAGAGGCCCCAGTAGTGACCCAAAGGCTCCAGTAGTGTCCCAGATGCTCCAGTAGTGTCCCAGAGGCTCCAGTAGTGACCCAGAGGCCCCAGTAGTGTCCCAGAGGCTCCAGTAGTGACCCAGAGGCTCCAGTAGTGACCCAGAGGCTCTAGTAGTGTCCCAGAGGCCACAGTAGTTACCCAGAGGCTCCAGTAGTGACCCAGAGGCTTCAGTAGTGTCCCAGAGGCTCCAGTAGTGTCCCAGAGGCTCCAGTAGTGACCCAGAGGCTCCAGTAGTGACACAGAGGCTCCAGTAGTGACCCAGAGGCTCCAGTAGTGTCCCAGAGGCCCCTGTAGTGACCCAGAGGCTCCAGTAGTGACCCAGAGGCCCCAGTAGTGTCCCAGAGGCTCCAGTAGTGTCCCAGAGGCTCCAGTAGTGTCCCAGAGGCTCCAGTAGTATCCCAAAGACCCGAGTAGTGGCCCAGAGGCTCCAGTAGTGTCCCAGAGGCCCCGGTAGTATCCCAGAGGCTCCAGTAGTGTCCCAGAGGCCCCGGTAGTATCCCAGAGGCTCCAGTAGTGTCCCAGAGGCTGCAGTAGTGACCCAGAGACCCGAGTAGTTACCCAGAGGCTCCAGTAGTGTCCCAGAGACCTGAGTAGTGACCCAGAGGCCCCAGTAGTGTCCCAGAGGCTCCAGTAGTGACCCAGAGGCTCCAGTAGTGTCCCAGAGGCATGAGTAGGGACCCAGAGGCTCCAGTAGTGTACCAGAGGCTCGAGTAGTGTCCCAGAGGCCCCGGTAGTATCCCAAAGGTCCCGGTAGTGACCCAGAGGCTCCAGTAGTGACCCAGAGGCTCCAGTAGTGACCCAGAAGCCCCAGTAGTGACCCAGAGGCTCCAGTAGTGACCCAGAGGCTCCAGTAGTGACCCAGAGGCTCCAGTAGTGTCCCAGAGGCTCCAGGTGTGACCCAGAGGCCCGAGTAGTGTCCCAGAGGCTCCAGTAGTGTCCCAGAAGCCCCAGTAGTGACCCAGAGGCTCCAGTAGTGACCCAGAGGCTCCAGTAGTGACCCAGAGGCTCCAGTAGTGTCCCAGAGGCTCCAGTAGTGTCCCAGAGACCCGGGTAGTGACCCAGAGGCTCCAGTAGTGTCCCAGAGGCCCGAGTAGTGACCCAGAGGCTCCAGTAGTGTCCCAGAGGCTCCAGTAGTGACCCAGAGGCTCCAGTAGTGTCCCAGAGGCTCCAGTAGTGACCCAGAGGCCCGAGTAGTGTCCCAGAGGCCCCGGTAGTATCCCAGAGGCTCCAGTAGTGTCCCAGAGGCTCCAGTAGTGACCCAGAGACCCGAGTAGTGACCCAGAGGCTCCAGTAGTATCCCAGAGGCCTGAGTAGTGACCCAGAGGATCCAGTAGTGTCCCAGAGGCCCCAGTAGTGACCCAAAGGCTCCAGTAGTGTCCCAGAGGCCCCAGTAGTGTCCCAGAGGCTCCAGTAGTGACCCAGAGGCCCCAGTAGTGACCCAGAGGCTCCAGTAGTGTCCCAGAGGCTCCAGTAGTGACCCAGAGGCTCCAGTAGTGGCCCAGAGGCTCCAGTAGTGTCCCAGAGGCCCCAGTAGTGTCCCAGAGGCTCCAGTAGTGACCCAGAGGCTCCAGTAGTGTCCCAGAGGCTCCAGTAGTGTCCCAGAGGCCCCAGTAGTGTCCCAGAGGCTGCAGTACTGACCCAGAGGCTCCAGTAGTGACCCAGAGGCTCCGGTAGTGACCCAGAGGCTCCAGTAGTGTCCCAGAGGTTCCAGTAGTGACCCAGAGGCCCCAGTAGTGTACCAGATGCTCCAGTAGTGTCCCAGAGGCTCCAGTAGTGACCCAGAGGCCCCAGTAGTGTCCCAGAGGCTCCAGTAGTGACCCAGAGGCTCCAGTAGTGACCCAGAGGCTCCAGTAGTGTCCCAGAGGCTCCAGTAGTGTTCCAGAGGCCCCAGTAGTGTCCCAGAGGCTCCAGTAGTGACCCAGAGGCTCCAGTAGTGTCCCAGAGGCTCCAGTAGTGTCCCAGAGGCTCCAGTAGTGACCCAGAGGCCCCAGTAGTGTCCCAGAGGCCCCTGTAGTGACCCAGAGGCTCCAGTAGTGTCCCAGAGGCTCCAGTAGTGTCCCAGAGGCCCAAGTAGTGACCCAGAGGCTCCAGTAGTGTCCCAGAGGCTCCAGTAGTGACCCAGAGGCTCCAGTAGTGTCCCAGAGGCTCCAGTAGTGTCCCAGAGGCCCCAGTAGTGACCCAGAGGCTCCAGTAGTGTCCCAGAAACTCCAGTAGTGTCCCAGAGGCCCCAGTAGTGACCCAGAGGCTCCAGTAGTGTCCCAGAGGCCCCAGTAGTGTCCCAGAGGCTCCAGTAGTGACCCAGAGGCCCCAGTAGTGACCCAGAGGCTCCAGTAGTGTCCCAGAGGCTCCAGTAGTGACCCAGAGGCTCCAGTAGTGTCCCAGAGGCTCCAGTAGTGTCCCAGAGGCCCCAGTAGTGTCCCAGAGGCTCCAGTAGTGACCCAGAGGCTCCAGTAGTGACCCAGAGGCTCCGGTAGTGACCCAGAGGCTCCAGTATTGACCCAGACGCCCCAGTAGTGACCCAGAGGCTCCAGTAGTGTCCCAGAGGCTCCAGTTGTGACCCAGAGGCCCCAGTAGTGACCCAGAGGCTGCAGTACTGACCCAGAGGCTCCAGTAGTGACCCAGAGGCTCCGGTAGTGACCCAGAGGCTCCAGTAGTGTCCCAGAGGTTCCAGTAGTGACCCAGAGGCCCCAGTAGTGTACCAGATGCTCCAGTAGTGTCCCAGAGGCTCCAGTAGTGACCCAGAGGCCCCAGTAGTGTCCCAGAGGCTCCAGTAGTGACCCAGAGGCTCCAGTAGTGACCCAGAGGCTCCAGTAGTGTCCCAGAGGCTCCAGTAGTGTTCCAGAGGCCCCAGTAGTGTCCCAGAGGCTCCAGTAGTGACCCAGAGGCTCCAGTAGTGTCCCAGAGGCTCCAGTAGTGTCCCAGAGGCTCCAGTAGTGACCCAGAGGCCCCAGTAGTGTCCCAGAGGCCCCTGTAGTGACCCAGAGGCTCCAGTAGTGTCCCAGAGGCTCCAGTAGTGTCCCAGAGGCCCAAGTAGTGACCCAGAGGCTCCAGTAGTGTCCCAGAGGCTCCAGTAGTGACCCAGAGGCTCCAGTAGTGTCCCAGAGGCTCCAGTAGTGTCCCAGAGGCCCCAGTAGTGACCCAGAGGCTCCAGTAGTGTCCCAGAGGCTCCAGTAGTGTCCCAGAAACTCCAGTAGTGTCCCAGAGGCCCCAGTAGTGACCCAGAGGCTCCAGTAGTGTCCCAGAGGCCCCAGTAGTGTCCCAGAGGCTCCAGTAGTGACCCAGAGGCCCCAGTAGTGACCCAGAGGCTCCAGTAGTGTCCCAGAGGCTCCAGTAGTGACCCAGAGGCTCCAGTAGTGTCCCAGAGGCTCCAGTAGTGTCCCAGAGGCCCCAGTAGTGTCCCAGAGGCTCCAGTAGTGACCCAGAGGCTCCAGTAGTGACCCAGAGGCTCCGGTAGTGACCCAGAGGCTCCAGTATTGACCCAGACGCCCCAGTAGTGACCCAGAGGCTCCAGTAGTGTCCCAGAGGCTCCAGTTGTGACCCAGAGGCCCCAGTAGTGACCCAGAGGCTCCAGTAGTGTCCCAGATGCTCCAGTAGTGTCCCAGAGGCTCCAGTAGTGACCCAGAGGCTCCAGTAGTGACCCAGAGGCTCCAGTAGTGACCCAGAGGCTCCAGTAGTGTCCCAGAGGCTCTAGTAGTGTCCCAGAGGCCACAGTAGTGACCCAGAGGCTCCAGTAGTGACCCAGAGGCTCCAGTAGTGTCCCAGAGGCTCCAGTAGTGTCCCAGAGGCTCCAGTAGTGACCCAGAGGCTCCAGAATTGACCCAGAGGCTCCAGTAGTGACCCAGAGGCTCCAGTAGTGTCCCAGAGGTCCCTGTAGTGACCCAGAGGCTCCAGTAGTGACCCAGAGGCCCCAGTAGTGTCCCAGAGGCTCCAGTAGTGTCCCAGAGGCTCCAGTAGTGTCCCAGAGGCTCCAGTAGTATCCCAAAGACCCGAGTAGTGGTCCAGAGGCTCCAGTAGTGTCCCAGAGGCCCCGGTAGTATCCCAGAGGCTCCAGTAGTGTCCCAGAGGCCCCGGTAGTATCCCAGAGGCTCCAGTAGTGTCCCAGAGGCTGCAGTAGTGACCCAGAGACCCGAGTAGTTACCCAGAGGCTCCAGTAGTGTCCCAGAGACCTGAGTAGTGACCCAGAGGCTCCAGTAGTGACCCAGAGGCTCCAGTAGTGACCCAGAGGCTCCAGTAGTGTCCCAGAGGCATGAGTAGTGACCCAGAGGCTCCAGTAGTGTCCCAGAGGCTCGAGTAGTGTCCCAGAGGCCCCGGTAGTATCCCAAAGGTCCCAGTAGTGACCCAGAGGCTCCAGTAGTGACCCAGAAGCCCCAGTAGTGACCCAGAGGCTCCAGTAGTGACCCAGAGGCTCCAGTAGTGACCCAGAGGCTCCAGTAGTGTCCCAGAGGCTCCAGGTGTGACCCAGAGGCCCGAGTAGTGTCCCAGTGGCCCCAGTAGTGTCCCAGAGACTCCAGTAGTGACCCAGAGGCTCCAGTAGTGACCCAGAGGCCCCAGTAGTGTCCCAGAGGCTCCAGTAGTGTCCCAGAGGCTCCAGTAGTGTCCCAGAGGCTCCAGTAGTGTCCCAGAGACCCGGGTTGTGACCCAGAGGCTCCAGTAGTGTCCCAGAGGCCCGAGTAGTGACCCAGAGGCTCCAGTAGTGACCCAGAGGCTCCAGTAGTGACCCAGAGGCTCCAGTAGTGTCCCAGAGGCTCCAGTAGTGACCCAGAGGCCCGAGTAGTGTCCCAGAGGCCCCGGTAGTATCCCAGAGGCTCCAGTAGTGTCCCAGAGGCTCCAGTAGTGACCCAGAGACCCGAGTAGTGACCCAGAGGCTCCAGTAGTATCCCAGAGGCCTGAGTAGTGACCCAGAGGCTCCAGTAGTGACCCAGAGGCTCCAGTAGTGACCCAGAGGCTCCAGTAGTGTCCCAGAGGCATGAGTAGTGACCCAGAGGCTCCAGTAGTGTCCCAGAGGCTCGAGTAGTGTCCCAGAGGCCCCGGTAGTATCCCAAAGGTCCCAGTAGTGACCCAGAGGCCCCAGTAGTGTCCCAGAGGCCCCAGTAGTGACCCAGAGGCTCCAGTAGTAACCCAGAGGCCCCAGTAGTGTCCCAGAGGCTCCAGTAGTATCCCACAGGCTCCAGTAGTGTCCCAGAGGCTTTAGTAGTGTCCCAGAGGCCCCAGTAGTGTCCCAGAGGCTCCAGTAGTGACCCAGAGGCTCCAGTAGTGTCCCAGAGGCTCCAGTAGTGTCCCAGAGGCCCCAGTAGTGTCCCAGAGGCTCCAGTAGTGACCCAGAGGCTCCAGTAGTGTCCCAGAGACTCCAGTAGTGTCCCAGAGGCCCCAGTAGTGTCCCAGAGGCTCCAGTAGTGTCCCAGAGGCTCCAGTAGTGTCCCAGAGGCTCCAGTAGTGACCCAGAGGCCCCAGTAGTGTCCCAGAGGCCCCTGTAGTGACCCAGAGGCTCCAGTAGTGGCCCAGAGGCTCCAGTAGTGTCCCAGAGGCCCCAGTAGTGACCCAGAGGCACCAGTAGTGTCCCAGAGGCCCCAGTAGTGGCCCAGAGGCTCCAGTAGTGTCCCAGAGGCCCCAGTAGTGTCCCAGAGGCTCCAGTAGTGACCCAGAGGCCCCAGTAGTGACCCAGAGGCTCCAGTAGTGTCCCAGAGGCTCCAGTAGTGACCCAGAGGCTCCAGTAGTGGCCCAGAGGCTCCAGTAGTGTCCCAGAGGCCCCAGTAGTGTCCCAGAGGCTCCAGTAGTGACCCAGAGGCTCCAGTAGTGTCCCAGAGGCTCCAGTAGTGTCCCAGAGGCCCCAGTAGTGTCCCAGAGGCTCCAGTAGTGACCCAGAGGCTCCAGTATTGACCCAGAGGCCCCAGTAGTGACCCAGAGGCTCCAGTAGTGTCCCAGAGGTTCCAGTAGTGACCCAGAGGCCCCAGTAGTGACCCAGAGGCTCCAGTAGTGTCCCAGATGCTCCAGTAGTGTCCCAGAGGCTCCAGTAGTGACCCAGAGGCCCCAGTAGTGTCCCAGAGGCTCCAGTAGTGACCCAGAGGCTCCAGTAGTGACCCAGAGGCTCCAGTAGTGTCCCAGAGGCCCCAGTAGTGACCCAGAGGCTCCAGTAGCGACCCAGAGGCTCCAGTAGTGACCCAGAGGCTCCAGTAGTGACCCAGAGGCTCCAGTAGTGTCCCAGAGGCCCCTGTAGTGACCCAGAGGCTCCAGTAGTGACCCAGAGGCCCCAGTAGTGTCCCAGAGGCTCCAGTAGTGTCCCAGAGGCTCCAGCAGTGTCCCAGAGGCTCCAGCAGTGTCCCAGAGACCCGAGTAGTGGCCCAGAGGCTCCAGTAGTGTCCCAGAGGCCCGAGTAGTGACCCAGAGGCTCCAGTAGTGACCCAGAGGCTCCAGTAGTGACCCAGAGGATCCAGTAGTGTCCCAGAGGCTCCAGTAGTGACCCAGAGGCCCCGAATAGTGTCCCAGAGGCCCCAGTAGTATCCCAGAGGCTCCAGTAGTGTCCCAGAGGCTCCAGTAGCGACACAAAGACCCGAGTAGTGACCCAGAGGCTCCAGTAGTGTCCCAGAGGCCCGAGTAGTGACCCAGCGGCTCCAGTAGTGACCCAGAGGCCCGAGTAGTGTCCCAGAGGCCCCGGTAGTATCCCAGAGGCTCCAGTAGTGACCCAGAGACCCGAGTAGTGACCCAGAGGCTCCAGTAGTGTCCCAGAGGCCTGAGTAGTGACCCAGAGGCTCCAGTAGTGACCCAGAGGCTCCAGTAGTGACCCAGATGCTCCAGTAGTGACCCAGAGGCTCCAGTAATGTCCCAGAGGCATGAGTAGTGACCCAGAGGCTCCAGTAGTGTCCCAGAGGCTCGAGTAGAGTCCCAGAGGCCCCGGTAGTATCCCAAAGGTCCCAGTAGTGACCCAGAGGCTCCAGTAGTGACCCAGAGGCTCCAGTAGTGACCCAGAAGCCCCAGTAGTGACCCAGAGGCTCCAGTAGTGACCCGGAGGCTCCAGTAGTGACCCAGAGGCTCCAGTAGTGTCCCAGAGGCTCCAGGTGTGACCCAGAGGCCCGAGTAGTGTCCCAGAGGCCCCAGTAGTGTCCCAGAGGCTCCAGTAGTGACCCAGAGGCTCCAGTAGTGACCCAGAGGCCCCAGTAGTGTCCCAGAGGCTCCAGTAGTGTCCCAGAGGCTCCAGTAGTGTCCCAGAGGCTCCAGTAGTGTCCCAGAGACCCGGGTAGTGACCCAGAGGCTCCAGTAGTGTCCCAGAGGCCCGAGTAGTGACCCAGAGGCTCCAGTAGTGACCCAGAGGCTCCAGTAGTGACACAGAGGCTCCAGTAGTGTCCCAGAGGCTCCAGTAGTGACCCAGAGGCCCGAGTAGTGTCCCAGAGGCCCCGGTAGTATCCCAGAGGCTCCAGTAGTGTCCCAGAGGCTCCAGTAGTGACCCAGAGACCCGAGTAGTGACCCAGAGGCTCCAGTAGTATCCCAGAGGCCTGAGTAGTGACCCAGAGGCTCCAGTAGTGACCCAGAGGCTCCAGTAGTGACCCAGAGGCTCCAGTAGTGTCCCAGAGGCATGAGTAGTGACCCAGAGGCTCCAGTAGTGTCCCAGAGGCTCGAGTAGTGTCCCAGAGGCCCCGGAAGTATCCCAAAGGTCCCAGTAGTGACCCAGAGGCCCCAGTAGTGTCCCAGAGGCCCCAGTAGTGACCCAGAGGCTCCAGTAGTAACCCAGAGGCCCCAGTAGTGTCCCAGAGGCCCCAGTAGTGTCCCAGAGGCTCCAGTAGTGACCCAGAGGCTCCAGTAGTGTCCCAGAGGCTCCAGTAGTGTCCCAGAGGCCCCAGTAATGTCCCAGAGGCTCCAGTAGTGACCCAGAGGCTCCAGTAGTGTCCCAGAGACTCCAGTAGTGTCCCAGAGGCCCCAGTAGTGTCCCAGAGGCTCCAGAAGTGTCCCAGAGGCTCCAGTAGTGTCCTAGAGGCTCCAGTAGTGACCCAGAGGCCCCAGTAGTTTCCCAGAGGCCCCTGTAGTGACCCAGAGGCTCCAGTAGTGTCCCAGAGGCTCCAGTAGTGTCCCAGAGGCCCCAGTAGTGACCCAGAGGCTCCAGTAGTGTCCCAGAGGCTCCAGTAGTGACCCAGAGGCCTGAGTAGTGACCCAGAGGCTCCAGTAGTGACCCAGAGGCTCCAGCAGTGACCCAGAGGCTCCAGTAGTGTCCCAGAGGCATGAGTAGTGACCCAGAGGCTCCAGTAGTATCCCAGAGGCCTGAGTAGTGACCCAGAGGCTCCAGTAGTGACCCAGAGGCTCCAGTAGTGACCCAGAGGCTCCAGTAGTGTCCCAGAGGCATGAGTAGTGACCCAGAGGCTCCAGTAGTGTCCCAGAGGCTCGAGTAGTGTCCCAGAGGCCCCGGAAGTATCCCAAAGGTCCCAGTAATGACCCAGAGGCCCCAGTAGTGTCCCAGAGGCCCCAGTAGTGACCCAGAGGCTCCAGTAGTAACCCAGAGGCCCCAGTAGTGTCCCAGAGGCTCCAGTAGTATCCCACAGGCTCCAGTAGTGTCCCAGAGGCTTTAGTAGTGTCCCAGAGGCCCCAGTAGTGTCCCAGAGGCTCCAGTAGTGACCCAGAGGCTCCAGTAGTGTCCCAGAGGCTCCAGTAGTGTCCCAGAGGCCCCAGTAATGTCCCAGAGGCTCCAGTAGTGACCCAGAGGCTCCAGTAGTGTCCCAGAGACTCCAGTAGTGTCCCAGAGGCCCCAGTAGTGTCCCAGAGGCTCCAGTAGTGTCCCAGAGGCTCCAGTAGTGCCCCAGAGGCTCCAGTAGTGACCCACAGGCTCCAGTAGTGTCCCAGAGGCTTTAGTAGTGTCCCAGAGGCCCCAGTAGTGTCCCAGAGGCTCCAGTAGTGACCCAGAGGCTCCAGTAGTGTCCCAGAGGCTCCAGTAGTGTCCCAGAGGCCCCAGTAATGTCCCAGAGGCTCCAGTAGTGACCCAGAGGCTCCAGTAGTGTCCCAGAGACTCCAGTAGTGTCCCAGAGGCCCCAGTAGTGTCCCAGAGGCTCCAGTAGTGTCCCAGAGGCTCCAGTAGTGCCCCAGAGGCTCCAGTAGTGACCCAGAGGCCCCAGTAGTGTCCCAGATGCCCCTGTAGTGACCCAGAGGCTCCAGTAGTGTCCCAGAGGCTCCAGTAGTGTCCCAGAGGCCCCAGTAGTGACCCAGAGGCTCCAGTAGTGTCCCAGAGGCTCCAGTAGTGCCCCAGAGGCTCGAGTAGTGTCCCAGAGGCCCCGGAAGTATCCCAAAGGTCCCAGTAATGACCCAGAGGCCCCAGTAGTGTCCCAGAGGCCCCAGTAGTGACCCAGAGGCTCCAGTAGTAACCCAGAGGCCCCAGTAGTGTCCCAGAGGCTCCAGTAGTGTCCCAGAGGCCCCAGTAGTGTCCCAGAGACTCCAGTAGTGTCCCAGAGGCCCCAGTAGTGTCCCAGAGGCTCCAGTAGTGTCCCAGAGGCTCCAGTAGTGCCCCAGAGGCTCCAGTAGTGACCCAGAGGCCCCAGTAGTGTCCCAGATGCCCCTGTAGTGACCCAGAGGCTCCAGTAGTGTCCCAGAGGCTCCAGTAGTGTCCCAGAGGCCCCAGTAGTGACCCAGAGGCTCCAGTAGTGTCCCAGAGGCTCCAGTAGTGCCCCAGAGGCTCCAGTAGTGTCCCAGAGGCTCCAGTAGTGTCCCAGAGGCCCCAGTAGTGGCCCAGAGGCTCCAGTAGTGTCCCAGAGGCCCCAGTAGTGTCCCAGAGGCTCCAGTAGTGACCCAGAGGCCCCAGTAGTGACCCAGAGGCTCCAGTAGTGTCCCAGAGGCTCCAGTAGTGACCCAGAGGCTTCAGTATTGACCCAGAGGCCCCAGTAGTGACCCAGAGGCTCCAGTAGTGTCCCAGAGGTTCCAGTAGTGACCCAGAGGCCCCAGTAGTGACCCAGAGGCTCCAGTAGTGTCCCAGATGCTCCAGTAGTGTCCCAGAGGCTCCAGTAGTGACCCAGAGGCCCCAGTAGTGTCCCAGAGGCTCCAGTAGTGACCCAGAGGCTCCAGTAGTGACAAAGAGGCTCCAGTAGTGTCCCAGAGGCCCCAGTAGTGACCCAGAGGCTCCAGTAGCGACCCAGAGGCTCCAGTAGTGACCCAGAGGCTCCAGTAGTGACCCAGAGGCTCCAGTAGTGTCCCAGAGGCCCCTGTAGTGACCCAGAGGCTCCAGTAGTGACCCATAGGCCCCAGTAGTGTCCCAGAGGCTCCAGTAGTGTCCCAGAGGCTCCAGTAGTAACCCAGAGGCTCCAGTAGTGTCCCAGAGACCCGAGTAGTGACCCAGAGGCTCCAGTAGTGTCCCAGAGGCCCGAGTAGTGACCCAGAGGCTCCAGTAGTGACCCAGAGGCTCCACTAGTGACCCAGAGGATCCAGTAGTGTCCCAGAGGCTCCAGTAGTGACCCAGAGGCCCCGAATAGTGTCCCAGAGGCCCCGGTAGTATCCCAGAGGCTCCAGTAGTGTCCCAGAGGCTCCAGTAGCGACCCAGAGACCCGAGTAGTGACCCAGAGGCTCCAGTAGTGTCCCAGAGGCCCGAGTAGTGACCCAGAGGCTCCAGTAGTGACCCAGAGGCCCGAGTAGTGTCCCAGAGGCCCCGGTAGTATCCCAGAGGCTCCAGTAGTGTCCCAGAGGCTCCAGTAGTGACCCAGAGACCCGAGTAGTGACCCAGAGGCTCCAGTAGTGTCCCAGAGGCCTGAGTAGTGACCCAGAGGCTCCAGTAGTGACCCAGAGGCTCCAGTAGTGACCCAGAGGCTCCAGTAGTGTCCCAGAGGCATGAGTAGTGACCCAGAGGCTCCAGTAGTGTCCCAGAAGCTCGAATAGTGTCCCAGAGGCCCCGGTAGTATCCCAAAGGTCCCAGTAGTGACCCAGAGGCCCCAGTAGTGTCCCAGAGGCCCCAGTAGTGACCCAGAGGCTCCAGTAGTGACCCAGAGGCCCCAGTAGTGTCCCAGAGGCTCCAGTAGTGTCCCACAGGCTCCAGTAGTGTCCCATGGGCTCCAGTAGTGACCCAGAGGCCCCAGTAGTGTCCCAGAGGCTCCAGTAGTGACCCAGAGGCTCCAGTAGTGTCCCAGAGGCTCCAGTAGTGTCCCAGAGGCCCCAGTAGTGACCCAGAGGCTCCAGTAGTGTCCCAGAGGCTCCAGTAGTGACCCAGAGGCTCCAGTAATGTCCCAGAGGCTCCAGTAGTGTCCCAGAGGCCCCAGTAGTGACCCAGAGGCTCCAGTAGTGTCCCAGAGGCGCCAGTAGTGTCCCAGAGGCTCCAGTAGTGACCCAGAGGCCCCAGTAGTGACCCAGAGGCTCCAGTAGAGTCCCAGAGGCTCCAGTAGAGACCCAGAGGCTCCAGTAGTGGCACGGAGGCTCCAGTAGTGTCCCAGAGGCCCCAGTAGTGTCCCAGAGGCTCCAGTAGTGACCCAGAGGCTCCAGTAGTGTCCCAGAGGCCCCAGTAGTGTCCCAGAGGCTCCAATAGTGACCCAGAGGCTCCAGTAGTGACCCAGAGGCTCGGGTAGTGACCCAGAGGTTCCGGTATTGACCCAGAGGCCCCAGTAGTGACCCAGAGGCTCCAGTAGTGACCCAGAGGCCCCAGTAGTGTCCCACAGGCTCCAGTAGTGTCCCACAGGCTCCAGTAGTGTCCCATGGGCTCCAGTAGTGTCCCAGAGGCCCCAGTAGTGTCCCAGAGGCTCCAGTAGTGACCCAGAGGCTCCAGTAGTGTCCCAGAGGCTCCAGTAGTGTCCCAGAGGCCCCAGTAGTGTCCCAGAGGCTCCAGTAGTGACCCAGAGGCTCCAGTAGTGTCCCAGAGGCTCCAGTAGTGTCCCAGAGGCCCCAGTAGTGTCCCAGAGGCCCCAGTAGTGACCCAGAGGCGCCAGTAGTGTCCCAGAGGCCCCAGTAGTGTCCCAGAGGCTCCAGTAGTGACCCAGAGGCCCCAGTAGTGACCCAGAGGCTCCAGTAGAGTCCCAGAGGCTCCAGTAGAGACCCAGAGGCTCCAGTAGTGGCACGGAGGCTCCAGTAGTGTCCCAGAGGCCCCAGTAGTGTCCCAGAGGCTCCAGTAGTGACCCAGAGGCTCCAGTAGTGTCCCAGAGGCCCCAGTAGTGTCCCAGAGGCTCCAGTAGTGACCCAGAGGCTCCAGTAGTGACCCAGAGGCTCCGGTAGTGACCCAGAGGTTCCGGTATTGACCCAGAGGCCCCAGTAGTGACCCAGAGGCTCCAGTAGTGTCCCAGAGGCTCCAGTAGTGACCCAGAGGCCCCAGTAGTGACCCAGAGGCTCCAGTAGTGTCCCAGATGCTCCAGTAGTGTCCCAGAGGCTCCAGTAGTGACCCAGAGGCCCCAGCAGTGTCCCAGAGGCTCCAGTAGTGACCCAGAGGCTCCAGTAGTGACCCAGAGGCTCCAGTAGTGTCCAAGAGGCCTCAGTAGTGACCCAGAGGCTCCAGTAGTGACCCAGAGGCTCCAGTAGTGTCCCAGAGGCTCCAGTAGTGTCCCAGAGGCTCCAGTAATGACCCAGAGGCTCCAGTAGTGACCCAGAGGCTCCAGTAGTGACCCAGAGGCTCCAGTAGTGACCCAGAGGCTCCAGTAGTGTCCCAGAGGCCCCTGTAGTGACCCAGAGGCTCCAGTAGTGGCCCAGAGGCCCCAGTAGTGTCCCAGAGGCCCCAGTAGTGTCCCAGAGGCCCGTGTAGTGACCCAGAGGCTCCAGTAGTGTCCCGGAGGCTCCAGTAGTGACCCAGTGGCTCCAGTAGTGTTCCAGAGGCCTGGGTAGTGACCCAGAGGCTCGAGTAGTGTCCCAGAGGCCCCGGTAGTATCCCAAAGGTCCCAGTAGTGACCCAGAGGCCCCAGTAGTGTCCCAGAGGAACCAGTAGTGACCCAGAGGCTCCAGTAGTGACCCAGAGGCCCCAGTAGTGTCCCAGAGGTTCCAGTAGTGTCCCAGAGGCTCCAGTAGTGTCCCAGAGGCCCCAGTAGTGTCCCAGAGGCTCCAGTAGTGACCCAGAGGCTCCAGCAGTGTCCCAGAGGCTCCAGGAGTGTCCCAGAGGCCCCAGTAGTGCCCCAGAGGCTCCAGTAGTGACCCAGAGGCTCCAGTAGTGTCCCAGAGGCTCCAGTAGTGTCCCAGAGGCTCCAGTAGTGACCCAGAGGCCCCAGTAGTGACCCAGAGGCTCCAGTAGTGTCCCAGAGGCTCCAGTAGTGACCCAGAGGCCCCAGTAGTGACCCAGAGGCTCCAGTAGTGTCCCAGAGGCTCCAGTAGTGACCCAGAGGCTCCAGTAGTGTCCCAGAGGCATGAGTAGTGACCCAGAGGCTCCAGTAGTGTCCCAGAGGCTCGAGTAGTGTCCCAGAGGCCGCGGTAGTATCTCAAAGGTCCCAGTTGTGACCCAGAGGCTCCAGTAGTGACCCAGAGGCTCCAATAGTGACCCAGAAGCCCCAGTAGTGACCCAGAGGCTCCAGTAGTGACCCAGAGGCTCCAGTAGTGACCCAGAGGCTCCAGTAGTGTCCCAGAGGCTCCAGGTGTGACCCAGAGGCCCGAGTAGTGTCCCAGAGGCTCCAGTAGTGACCCAGAGGCTCCAGTAGTGACCCAGAGGCCCCAGTAGTGTCCCAGAGGCTCCAGTAGTATCCCAGAGGCTCCAGTAGTGTCCCAGAGGCTCCAGAAGTGACCCAGAGACCCGAGTAGTGACCCAGAGGCTCCAGTAGTATCCCAGAGGCCTGAGTAGTGACCCAGAGGCTCCAGTAGTGACCCAGAGGCTCCAGTAGTGACCCAGAGGCTCCAGTAGTGTCCCAGAGGCATGAGTAGTGACCCAGAGGCTCCAGTAGTGTCCCAGAGGCTCGAGTAGTGTCCCAGAGGCCCCGGTAGTATCCCAAAGGTCCCAGTAGTGACCCAGAGGCCCCAGGTGTGTCCCAGAGGCCCCAGTAGTGACCCAGAGGCTCCAGTAGTGACCCAGAGGCCCCAGTAGTGTCCCAGAGGCTCCAGTAGTATCCCACAGGCTCCAGTAGTGTCCCAGAGGCTTTAGTAGTGTCCCAGAGGCCCCAGTAGTGTCCCAGAGGCTCCAGTAGTGTCCCAGAGGCTCAAGTAGTGTCCCAGAGACCCGGGTAGTGACCCAGAGGCTCCAGTAGTGTCCCAGAGGCCCGAGTAGTGACCCAGAGGCTCCAGTAGTGTCCCAGAGGCTCCAGTAGTGACCCAGAGACCCGAGTAGTGACCCAGAGGCTCCAGTAGTGTCCCAGAGGCCTGAGTAGTGACCCAGAGGCTCCAGTAGTGACCCAGAGGCTCCAGTAGTGACCCAGAGGCTCCAGTAGTGTCCCAGAGGCATGAGTAGTGACCCAGAGGCTCCAGTAGTGTCCCAGAAGCTCGAGTAGTGTCCCAGAGGCCCCGGTAGTATCCCAAAGGTCCCAGTAGTGACCCAGAGGCCCCAGTAGTGTCCCAGAGGCCCCAGTAGTGACCCAGAGGCTCCAGTAGTGACCCAGAGGCCCCAGTAGTGTCCCAGAGGCTCCAGTAGTGTCCCACAGGCTCCAGTAGTGTCCCATGGGCTCCAGTAGTGTCCCAGAGGCCCCAGTAGTGTCCCAGAGGCTCCAGTAGTGACCCAGAGGCTCCAGTAGTGTCCCAGAGGCTCCAGTAGTGTCCCAGAGGCCCCAGTAGTGTCTCAGAGGCTCCAGTAGTGACCCAGAGGCTCCAGTAGTGTCCCAGAGGCTCCAGTAGTATCCCAGAGGCTCCAGTAGTGACCCAGAGGCCCCAGTAGTGACCCAGAGGCTCCAGTAGTGTCCCAGATGCTCCAGTAGTGTCCCAGAGGCTGCAGTAGTGACCCAGAGGCCCCAGTAGTGTCCCAGAGGCTCCAGTAGTATCCCAGAGGCTCCAGTAGTGTCCCAGAGGCTCCAGAAGTGACCCAGAGACCCGAGTAGTGACCCAGAGGCTCCAGTAGTATCCCAGAGGCCTGGGTAGTGACCCAGAGGCTCCAGTAGTGACCCAGAGGCTCCAGTAGTGACCCAGAGGCTCCAGTAGTGTCCCAGAGGCATGAGTAGTGACCCAGAGGCTCCAGTAGTGTCCCAGAGGCTCAAGTAGTGTCCCAGAGGCCCCGGTAGTATCCCAAAGGTCCCAGTAGTGACCCAAAGGCCCCAGGTGTGTCCCAGAGGTTCCAGTAGTGACCCAGAGGCTCCAGTAGTGGCACGGAGGCTCCAGTAGTGTCCCAGAGGCCCCAGTAGTGTCCCAGAGGCTCCAGTAGTGTCCCAGAGGCTCCAGTAGTGACCCAGAGGCTCCAGTAGTGTCCCAGAGGCCCCAGTAGTGTCCCAGAGGCTCCAGTAGTGACCCAGAGGCTCCAGTAGTGACCCAGAGGCTCCGGTAGTGACCCAGAGGTTCCGGTATTGACCCAGAGGCCCCAGTAGTGACCCAGAGGCTCCAGTAGTGTCCCAGAGGCTCCAGTAGTGACCCAGAGGCCCCAGTAGTGACCCAGAGGCTCCAGTAGTGTCCCAGATGCTCCAGTAGTGTCCCAGAGGCTCCAGTAGTGACCCAGAGGCCCCAGTAGTGTCCCAGAGGCTCCAGTAGTGACCCAGAGGCTCCAGTAGTGTCCAAGAGGCCCCAGTAGTGACCCAGAGGCTCCAGTAGTGACCCAGAGGCTCCAGTAGTGTCCCAGAGACTCCAGTAGTGTCCCAGAGGCTCCAGTAATGACCCAGGGGCTCCAGTAGTGACCCAGAGGCTCCAGTAGTGACCCAGAGGCTCCAGTAGTGACCCAGAGGCTCCAGTAGTGTCCCAGAGGCCCCTGTAGTGACCCAGAGGCTCCAGTAGTGACCCAGAGGCCCCAGTAGTGTCCCAGAGGCCCCAGTAGTGTCCCAGAGGCCCGTGTAGTGACCCAGAGGCTCCAGTAGTGTCCCGGAGGCTCCAGTAGTGACCCAGAGGCTCCAGTAGTGTTCCAGAGGCCTGAGTAGTGACCCAGAGGCTCGAGTAGTGTCCCAGAGGCCCCGGTAGTATCCCAAAGGTCCCAGTAGCGACCCAGAGGCCCCAGTAGTGTCCCAGAGGAACCAGTAGTGACCCAGAGGCTCCAGTAGTGACCCAGAGGCCCCAGTAGTGTCCCAGAGGTTCCAGTAGTGTCCCAGAGGCTCCAGTAGTGTCCCAGAGGCCCCAGTAGTGTCCCAGAGGCTCCAGTAGTGACCCAGAGCCTCCAGCAGTGTCCCAGAGGCTCCAGGAGTGTCCCAGAGGCCCCAGTAGTGCCCCAGAGGCTCCAGTAGTGACCCAGACGCTCCAGTAGTGTCCCAGAGGCTCCAGTAGTGACCCAGAGGCCCCAGTAGTGGCCCAGAGGCCTCTGTAGTGACCCAGAGGCTCCAGTAGTGTCCCAGAGGCTCCAGTAGTGTCCCAGAGGCTCCAGTAGTGGCCCAGAGGCCCCAGTAGTGACCCAGAGGCTCCAGTAGTGTCCCAGAGTCTCCAGTAGTGACCCAGAGGCCCCAGTAGTGACCCAGAGGCTCCAGTAGTGTCCCAGAGGCTCCAGTAGTGACCCAGAGGCTCCAGTAGTGTCCCAGAGGCATGAGTAGTGACCCAGAGGCTCCAGTAGTGTCCCAGAGGCTCGAGTAGTGTCCCAGAGGCCGCGGTAGTATCTCAAAGGTCCCAGTTGTGACCCAGAGGCTCCAGTAGTGACCCAGAGGCTCCAGTAGTGACCCAGAAGCCCCAGTAGTGACCCAGAGGCTCCAGTAGTGACCCAGAGGCTCCAGTAGTGACCCAGAGGCTCCAGTAGTGTCCCAGAGGCTCCAGTAGTGACCCAGAGGCCCGAGTAGTGTCCCAGAGGCTCCAGTAGTGACCCAGAGGCTCCAGTAGTGACCCAGAGGCCCCAGTAGTGTCCCAGAGGCTCCAGTAGTATCCCAGAGGCTCCAGTAGTGTCCCAGAGGCTCCAGAAGTGACCCAGAGACCCGAGTAGTGACCCAGAGGCTCCAGTAGTATCCCAGAGGCCTGAGTAGTGACCCAGAGGCTCCAGTAGTGACCCAGAGGCTCCAGTAGTGACCCAGAGGCTCCAGTAGTGTCCCAGAGGCATGAGTAGTGACCCAGAGGCTCCAGTAGTGTCCCAGAGGCTCGAGTATTGTCCCAGAGGCCCCGGTAGTATCCCAAAGGTCCTAGTAGTGACCCAGAGGCCCCAGGTGTGTCCCAGAGGCCCCAGTAGTGACCCAGAGGCTCCAGTAGTGACCCAGAGGCCCCAGTAGTGTCCCAGAGGCTCCAGTAGTATCCCACAGGCTCCAGTAGTGTCCCAGAGGCTTTAGTAGTGTCCCAGAGGCCCCAGTAGTGTCCCAGAGGCTCCAGTAGTGTCCCAGAGGCTCCAGTAGTGTCCCAGAGACCCGGGTAGTGACCCAGAGGCTCCAGTAGTGTCCCAGAGGCCCGAGTAGTGACCCAGAGGCTCCAGTAGTGTCCCAGAGGCTCCAGTAGTGACCCAGAGACCCGAGTAGTGACCCAGAGGCTCCAGTAGTGTCCCAGAGGCCTGAGTAGTGACCCAGAGGCTCCAGTAGTGACGCAGAGGCTCCAGTAATGTCCCAGAGGCATGAGTAGTGACCCAGAGGCTACAGTAGTGTCCCAGAAGCTCGAGTAGTGTCCCAGAGGCCCCGGTAGTATCCCAAAGGTCCCAGTAGTGACCCAGAGGCCCCAGTAGTGTACCAGAGGCCCCAGTAGTGACCCAGAGGCTCCAGTAGTGACCCAGAGGCCCCAGTAGTGTCCCAGAGGCTCCAGTAGTGTCCCACAGGCTCCAGTAGTGTCCCATGGGCTCCAGTAGTGTCCCAGAGGCCCCAGTAGTGTCCCAGAGGCTCCAGTAGTGACCCAGAGGCTCCAGTAGTGTCCCAGAGGCTCCAGTAGTGTCCCAGAGGCCCCAGTAGTGTCCCAGAGGCTCCAGTAGTGACCCAGAGGCTCCAGTAGTGTCCCAGAGGCTCCAGTAGTGTCCCAGAGGCCCCAGTAGTGTCCCAGAGGCTCCAGTAGTGTCCCAGAGGCTCCAGTAGTGTCCCAGAGGCTCCAGTAGTGTCCCAGAGGCTGCAGTAGTGACCCAGAGGCAACAGTAGTGTCCCAGAGGCCCCTGTAGTGACCCAGAGGCTCCAGTAGTGTCCAAGAGGCCCCAGTAGCCACCCAGAGGCTCCAGTAGTGACCCAGAGACTCCAGTAGTGTCCCAGAGGCTCCAGTAGTGTCCCAGAGGCTCCAGTAGTATCCCACAGGCTCCAGTAGTGTCCCAGAGGCTTTAGTAGTGTCCCAGAGGCCCCAGTAGTGTCCCAGAGGCTCCAGTAGTGTCCCAGAGGCTCCAGTAGTGTCCCAGAGACCCGGGTAGTGACCCAGAGGCTCCAGTAGTGTCCCAGAGGCCCGAGTAGTGACCCAGAGGCTCCAGTAGTGTCCCAGAGGCTCCAGTAGTGACCCAGAGACCCGAGTAGTGACCCAGAGGCTCCAGTAGTGTCCCAGAGGCCTGAGTAGTGACCCAGAGGCTCCAGTAGTGACCCAGAGGCTCCAGTAGTTACCCAGAGGCTCCAGTAGTGACCCAGAGGCCCCAGTAGTGTCCCAGAGGCTCCAGTAGTGTCCCACAGGCTCCAGTAGTGTCCCATGGGCTCCAGTAGTGTCCCAGAGGCCCCAGTAGTGTCCCAGAGGCTCCAGTAGTGACCCAGAGGCTCCAGTAGTGTCCCAGAGGCTCCAGTAGTGTCCCAGAGGCCCCAGTAGTGTCTCAGAGGCTCCAGTAGTGACCCAGAGGCTCCAGTAGTGTCCCAGAGGCTCCAGTAGTATCCCAGAGGCTCCAGTAGTGACCCAGAGGCCCCAGTAGTGACCCAGAGGCTCCAGTAGTGTCCCAGATGCTCCAGTAGTGTCCCAGAGGCTGCAGTAGTGACCCAGAGGCCCCAGTAGTGTCCCAGAGGCTCCAGTAGTATCCCAGAGGCTCCAGTAGTGTCCCAGAGGCTCCAGAAGTGACCCAGAGACCCGAGTAGTGACCCAGAGGCTCCAGTAGTATCCCAGAGGCCTGGGTAGTGACCCAGAGGCTCCAGTAGTGACCCAGAGGCTCCAGTAGTGACCCAGAGGCTCCAGTAGTGTCCCAGAGGCATGAGTAGTGACCCAGAGGCTCCAGTAGTGTCCCAGAGGCTCGAGTAGTGTCCCAGAGGCCCCGGTAGTATCCCAAAGGTCCCAGTAGTGACCCAAAGGCCCCAGGTGTGTCCCAGAGGTTCCAGTAGTGACCCAGAGGCTCCAGTAGTGGCACGGAGGCTCCAGTAGTGTCCCAGAGGCCCCAGTAGTGTCCCAGAGGCTCCAGTAGTGTCCCAGAGGCTCCAGTAGTGACCCAGAGGCTCCAGTAGTGTCCCAGAGGCCCCAGTAGTGTCCCAGAGGCTCCAGTAGTGACCCAGAGGCTCCAGTAGTGACCCAGAGGCTCCGGTAGTGACCCAGAGGTTCCGGTATTGACCCAGAGGCCCCAGTAGTGACCCAGAGGCTCCAGTAGTGTCCCAGAGGCTCCAGTAGTGACCCAGAGGCCCCAGTAGTGACCCAGAGGCTCCAGTAGTGTCCCAGATGCTCCAGTAGTGTCCCAGAGGCTCCAGTAGTGACCCAGAGGCCCCAGTAGTGTCCCAGAGGCTCCAGTAGTGACCCAGAGGCTCCAGTAGTGTCCAAGAGGCCCCAGTAGTGACCCAGAGGCTCCAGTAGTGACCCAGAGGCTCCAGTAGTGTCCCAGAGGCTCCAGTAGTGTCCCAGAGGCTCCAGTAATGACCCAGGGGCTCCAGTAGTGACCCAGAGGCTCCAGTAGTGACCCAGAGGCTCCAGTAGTGACCCAGAGGCTCCAGTAGTGTCCCAGAGGCCCCTGTAGTGACCCAGAGGCTCCAGTAGTGACCCAGAGGCCCCAGTAGTGTCCCAGAGGCCCCAGTAGTGTCCCAGAGGCCCGTGTAGTGACCCAGAGGCTCCAGTAGTGTCCCGGAGGCTCCAGTAGTGACCCAGAGGCTCCAGTAGTGTTCCAGAGGCCTGAGTAGTGACCCAGAGGCTCGAGTAGTGTCCCAGAGGCCCCGGTAGTATCCCAAAGGTCCCAGTAGTGACCCAGAGGCCCCAGTAGTGTCCCAGAGGAACCAGTAGTGACCCAGAGGCTCCGGTAGTGACCCAGAGGCCCCAGTAGTGTCCCAGAGGTTCCAGTAGTGTCCCAGAGGCTCCAGTAGTGTCCCAGAGGCCCCAGTAGTGTCCCAGAGGCTCCAGTAGTGACCCAGAGCCTCCAGCAGTGTCCCAGAGGCTCCAGGAGTGTCCCAGAGGCCCCAGTAGTGCCCCAGAGGCTCCAGTAGTGACCCAGACGCTCCAGTAGTGTCCCAGAGGCTCCAGTAGTGACCCAGAGGCCCCAGTAGTGGCCCAGAGGCCTCTGTAGTGACCCAGAGGCTCCAGTAGTGTCCCAGAGGCTCCAGTAGTGTCCCAGAGGCTCCAGTAGTGGCCCAGAGGCCCCAGTAGTGACCCAGAGGCTCCAGTAGTGTCCCAGAGTCTCCAGTAGTGACCCAGAGGCCCCAGTAGTGACCCAGAGGCTCCAGTAGTGTCCCAGAGGCTCCAGTAGTGACCCAGAGGCTCCAGTAGTGTCCCAGAGGCATGAGTAGTGACCCAGAGGCTCCAGTAGTGTCCCAGAGGCTCGAGTAGTGTCCCAGAGGCCGCGGTAGTATCTCAAAGGTCCCAGTTGTGACCCAGAGGCTCCAGTAGTGACCCAGAGGCTCCAGTAGTGACCCAGAAGCCCCAGTAGTGACCCAGAGGCTCCAGTAGTGACCCAGAGGCTCCAGTAGTGACCCAGAGGCTCCAGTAGTGTCCCAGAGGCTCCAGGTGTGACCCAGAGGCCCGAGTAGTGTCCCAGAGGCTCCAGTAGTGACCCAGAGGCTCCAGTAGTGACCCAGAGGCCCCAGTAGTGTCCCAGAGGCTCCAGTAGTATCCCAGAGGCTCCAGTAGTGTCCCAGAGGCTCCAGAAGTGACCCAGAGACCCGAGTAGTGACCCAGAGGCTCCAGTAGTATCCCAGAGGCCTGAGTAGTGACCCAGAGGCTCCAGTAGTGACCCAGAGGCTCCAGTAGTGACCCAGAGGCTCCAGTAGTGTCCCAGAGGCATGAGTAGTGACCCAGAGGCTCCAGTAGTGTCCCAGAGGCTCGAGTAGTGTCCCAGAGGCCCCGGTAGTATCCCAAAGGTAACAGTAGTGACCCAGAGGCCCCAGGTGTGTCCCAGAGGCCCCAGTAGTGACCCAGAGGCTCCAGTAGTGACCCAGAGGCCCCAGTAGTGTCCCAGAGGCTCCAGTAGTATCCCACAGGCTCCAGTAGTGTCCCAGAGGCTTTAGTAGTGTCCCAGAGGCCCCAGTAGTGTCCCAGAGGCTCCAGTAGTGTCCCAGAGGCTCCAGTAGTGTCCCAGAGACCCGGGTAGTGACCCAGAGGCTCCAGTAGTGTCCCAGAGGCCCGAGTAGTGACCCAGAGGCTCCAGTAGTGTCCCAGAGGCTCCAGTAGTGACCCAGAGACCCGAGTAGTGACCCAGAGGCTCCAGTAGTGTCCCAGAGGCCTGAGTAGTGACCCAGAGGCTCCAGTAGTGACGCAGAGGCTCCAGTAATGTCCCAGAGGCATGAGTAGTGACCCAGAGGCTACAGTAGTGTCCCAGAAGCTCGAGTAGTGTCCCAGAGGCCCCGGTAGTATCCCAAAGGTCCCAGTAGTGACCCAGAGGCCCCAGTAGTGTCCCAGAGGCCCCAGTAGTGACCCAGAGGCTCCAGTAGTGACCCAGAGGCCCCAGTAGTGTCCCAGAGGCTCCAGTAGTGTCCCACAGGCTCCAGTAGTGTCCCATGGGCTCCAGTAGTGTCCCAGAGGCCCCAGTAGTGTCCCAGAGGCTCCAGTAGTGACCCAGAGGCTCCAGTAGTGTCCCAGAGGCTCCAGTAGTGTCCCAGAGGCCCCAGTAGTGTCCCAGAGGCTCCAGTAGTGACCCAGAGGCTCCAGTAGTGTCCCAGAGGCTCCAGTAGTGTCCCAGAGGCCCCAGTAGTGTCCCAGAGGCTCCAGTAGTGTCCCAGAGGCTCCAGTAGTGTCCCAGAGGCTCCAGTAGTGTCCCAGAGGCTGCAGTAGTGACCCAGAGGCCCCAGTAGTGTCCCAGAGGCCCCTGTAGTGACCCAGAGGCTCCAGTAGTGTCCCAGAGGCTCCAGTAGTGTCCCAGAGGCCCCAGTAGTGACCCAGAGGCTCCAGTAGTGTCCCAGAGGCTCCAGTAGTGACCCAGAGGCTCCAGTAGTGTTCCAGAGGCTCCAGTAGTGTCCCAGAGGCCCCAGTAGTGACCCAGAGGCTCCAGTAGTGTCCCAGAGGCCCCGGTAGTGTCCCAGAGGCTCCAGTAGTGACCCAGAGGCACCAGTAGTGACCCAGAGGCTCCAGTAGAGTCCCAGAGGCTCCAGTAGTGACCCAGTGGCTCCAGTAGTGGCAAGGAGGCTCCAGTAGTGTCCCAGAGGCCCCAGTAGTGTCCCAGAGGCTCCAGTAGTGACCCAGAGGCTCCAGTAGTGTCCCAGAGGCCCCAGTAGTGTCCCAGAGGCTCCAGTAGTGACCCAGAGGCTCCAGTAGTGACCCAGAGGCTCCGGTAGTGACCCAGAGGCTCCGGTATTGACCCAGAGGCCCCATTAGTGACCCAGAGGCTCCAGTAGTGTCCCAGAGGCTCCAGTAGTGACCCAGAGGCCCCAGTCGTGACCCAGAGGCTCCAGTAGTGTCCCAGATGCTCCAGTAGTGTCCCAGAGGCTCCAGTAGTGACCCAGAGGCCCCAGTAATGTCCCAGAGGCTCCAGTAGTGACCCAGAGGCTCCAGTAGTGACCCAGAGGCTCCAGTAGTGTCCAAGAGGCCCCAGTAGCCACCCAGAGGCTCCAGTAGTGACCCAGAGACTCCAGTAGTGTCCCAGAGGCTCCAGTAGTGTCCCAGAGGCTCCAGTAGTATCCCACAGGCTCCAGTAGTGTCCCAGAGGCTTTAGTAGTGTCCCAGAGGCCCCAGTAGTGTCCCAGAGGCTCCAGTAGTGTCCCAGAGGCTCCAGTAGTGTCCCAGAGACCCGGGTAGTGACCCAGAGGCTCCAGTAGTGTCCCAGAGGCCCGAGTAGTGACCCAGAGGCTCCAGTAGTGTCCCAGAGGCTCCAGTAGTGACCCAGAGACCCGAGTAGTGACCCAGAGGCTCCAGTAGTGTCCCAGAGGCCTGAGTAGTGACCCAGAGGCTCTAGTAGTGACCCAGAGGCTCCAGTAGTTACCCAGAGGCTCCAGTAGTGTCCCAGAGGCATGAGTAGTGACCCAGAGGCTCCAGTAGTGTCCCAGAAGCTCGAGTAGTGTCCCAGAGGCCCCGGTAGTATCCCAAAGGTCCCAGTAGTGACCCAGAGGCCCCAGTAGTGTCCCAGAGGCCCCAGTAGTGACCCAGAGGCTCCAGTAGTGACCCAGAGGCCCCAGTAGTGTCCCAGAGGCTCCAGTAGTGTCCCACAGGCTCCAGTAGTGTCCCATGGGCTCCAGTAGTGTCCCAGAGGCCCCAGTAGTGTCCCAGAGGCTCCAGTAGTGACCCAGAGGCTCCAGTAGTGTCCCAGAGGCTCCAGTAGTGTCCCAGAGGCCCCAGTAGTGTCCCAGAGGCTCCAGTAGTGACCCAGAGGCTCCAGTAGTGTCCCAGAGGCTCCAGTAGTGTCCCAGAGGCCCCAGTAGTGTCCCAGAGGCTCCAGTAGTGTCCCAGAGGCTCCAGTAGTGTCCCAGAGGCTCCAGTAGTGTCCCAGAGGCTGCAGTAGTGACCCAGAGGCCCCAGTAGTGTCCCAGAGGCCCCTGTAGTGACCCAGAGGCTCCAGTAGTGTCCCAGAGGCTCCAGTAGTGTCCCAGAGGCCCCAGTAGTGACCCAGAGGCTCCAGTAGTGTCCCAGAGGCTCCAGTAGTGACCCAGAGGCTCCAGTAGTGTTCCAGAGGCTCCAGTAGTGTCCCAGAGGCCCCAGTAGTGACCCAGAGGCTCCAGTAGTGTCCCAGAGGCCCCGGTAGTGTCCCAGAGGCTCCAGTAGTGACCCAGAGGCACCAGTAGTGACCCAGAGGCTCCAGTAGAGTCCCAGAGGCTCCAGTAGTGACCCAGTGGCTCCAGTAGTGGCAAGGAGGCTCCAGTAGTGTCCCAGAGGCCCCAGTAGTGTCCCAGAGGCTCCAGTAGTGACCCAGAGGCTCCAGTAGTGTCCCAGAGGCCCCAGTAGTGTCCCAGAGGCTCCAGTAGTGACCCAGAGGCTCCAGTAGTGACCCAGAGGCTCCGGTAGTGACCCAGAGGCTCCGGTATTGACCCAGAGGCCCCATTAGTGACCCAGAGGCTCCAGTAGTGTCCCAGAGGCTCCAGTAGTGACCCAGAGGCCCCAGTCGTGACCCAGAGGCTCCAGTAGTGTCCCAGATGCTCCAGTAGTGTCCCAGAGGCTCCAGTAGTGACCCAGAGGCCCCAGTAATGTCCCAGAGGCTCCAGTAGTGACCCAGAGGCTCCAGTAGTGACCCAGAGGCTCCAGTAGTGTCCAAGAGGCCCCAGTAGCCACCCAGAGGCTCCAGTAGTGACCCAGAGACTCCAGTAGTGTCCCAGAGGCTCCAGTAGTGTCCCAGAGGCTCCAGTAGTATCCCACAGGCTCCAGTAGTGTCCCAGAGGCTTTAGTAGTGTCCCAGAGGCCCCAGTAGTGTCCCAGAGGCTCCAGTAGTGTCCCAGAGGCTCCAGTAGTGTCCCAGAGACCCGGGTAGTGACCCAGAGGCTCCAGTAGTGTCCCAGAGGCCCGAGTAGTGACCCAGAGGCTCCAGTAGTGTCCCAGAGGCTCCAGTAGTGACCCAGAGACCCGAGTAGTGACCCAGAGGCTCCAGTAGTGTCCCAGAGGCCTGAGTAGTGACCCAGAGGCTCTAGTAGTGACCCAGAGGCTCCAGTAGTTACCCAGAGGCTCCAGTAGTGTCCCAGAGGCATGAGTAGTGACCCAGAGGCTCCAGTAGTGTCCCAGAAGCTCGAGTAGTGTCCCAGAGGCCCCGGTAGTATCCCAAAGGTCCCAGTAGTGACCCAGAGGCCCCAGTAGTGTCCCAGAGGCCCCAGTAGTGACCCAGAGGCTCCAGTAGTGACCCAGAGGCCCCAGTAGTGTCCCAGAGGCTCCAGTAGTGTCCCACAGGCTCCAGTAGTGTCCCATGGGCTCCAGTAGTGTCCCAGAGGCCCCAGTAGTGTCCCAGAGGCTCCAGTAGTGACCCAGAGGCTCCAGTAGTGTCCCAGAGGCTCCAGTAGTGTCCCAGAGGCCCCAGTAGTGTCCCAGAGGCTCCAGTAGTGACCCAGAGGCTCCAGTAGTGTCCCAGAGGCTCCAGTAGTGTCCCAGAGGCCCCAGTAGTGTCCCAGAGGCTCCAGTAGTGACCCAGAGGCTCCAGTAGTGTCCCAGAGGCTCCAGTAGTGTCCCAGAGGCTGCAGTAGTGACCCAGAGGCGCCAGTAGTGTCCCAGAGGCCCCTGTAGTGACCCAGAGGCTCCAGTAGTGTCCCAGAGGCTCCAGTAGTGTCCCAGAGGCCCCAGTAGTGACCCAGAGGCTCCAGTAGTGTCCCAGAGGCTCCAGTAGTGACCCAGAGGCTCCAGTAGTGTTCCAGAGGCTCCAGTAGTGTCCCAGAGGCCCCAGTAGTGACCCAGAGGCTCCAGTAGTGTCCCAGAGGCCCCAGTAGTGTCCCAGAGGCTCCAGTAGTGACCCAGAGGCACCAGTAGTGACCCAGAGGCTCCAGTAGAGTCCCAGAGGCTCCAGCAGTGACCCAGTGGCTCCAGTAGTGGCACGGAGGCTCCAGTAGTGACCCAGAGGCCCCAGTAGTGTCCCAGAGGTTCCAGTAGTGTCCCAGAGGCTCCAGTAGTGTCCCAGAGGCCCCAGTAATGTCCCAGAGGCTCCAGTAGTGACCCAGAGGCTCCAGTAGTGACCCAGAGGCTCCAGTAGTGTCCAAGAGGCCCCAGTAGTGACCCAGAGGCTCCAGTAGTGACCCAGAGACTCCAGTAGTGTCCCAGAGGCCCCAGTAGTGTCCCAGAGGCTCCAGTAGTGACCCAGAGGCTCCAGTAGTGTCCCAGAGGCTCCAGTAGTGTCCCAGAGGCTGCAGTAGTGACCCAGACGCCCCAGTAGTGTCCCAGAGGCCCCTGTAGTGACCCAGAGGCTCCAGTAGTGTCCCAGAGGCTCCAGTAGTGTCCCAGAGGCCCCAGTAGTGACCCAGAGGCTCCAGTAGTGTCCCAGAGGCTCCAGTAGTGACCCAGAGGCTCCAGAAGTGTTCCAGAGGCTCCAGTAGTGTCCCAGAGGCCCCAGTAGTGACCCAGAGGCTCCAGTAGTGTCCCAGAGGCCCCAGTAGTGTCCCAGAGGCTCCAGTAGTGACCCAGAGGCCCCAGTAGTGACCCAGAGGCTCCAGTAGAGTCCCAGAGGCTCCAGTAGTGACCCAGAGGCTCCAGTAGTGGCACGGAGGCTCCAGTAGTGTCCCAGAGGCCCCAGTAGTGTCCCAGAGGCTCCAGTAGTGACCCAGAGGCTCCAGTAGTGTCCCAGAGGCCCCAGTAGTGTCCCAGAGGCTCCAGTAGTGACCCAGAGGCTCCAGTAGTGACCCAGAGGCTCCGGTAGTGACCCAGAGGCTCCGGTATTGACCCAGAGGCCCCAGTAGTGACCCGAGAGGCTCCAGTAGTGTCCCAGAGGCTCCAGTAGTGACCCAGAGGCTCCAGTAGTGTCCAAGAGGCCCCAGTAGTGACCCAGAGGCTCCAGTAGTGACCCAGAGGCTCCAGTAGTGTCCCAGAGGCTCCAGTAGTGTCCCAGAGGCTCCAGTAATGACCCAGAGGCTCCAGTAGTGACCCAGAGGCTCCAGTAGTGACCCAGAGGCTCCAGTAGTGACCCAGAGGCTCCAGTAGTGTCCCAGAGGCCCCTGTAGTGACCCAGAGGCTCCAGTAGTGACCCAGAGGCCCCAGTAGTGTCCCAGAGGCCCCAGTAGTGTCCCAGAGGCCCGTGTAGTGACCCAGAGGCTCCAGTAGTGTCCCGGAGGCTCCAGTAGTGACCCAGAGGCTCCAGTAGTGTCCCAGAGGCTCCAGTAGTGTCCCAGAGGCTGCAGTAGTGACCCAGAGGCTCCAGTAGTGTCCCAGAGGCTCCAGTAGTGACCCAGAGGCTCCAGTAGTGTCCCAAAGGCCCCAGTAGTGACCCAGAGGCTCCAGTAGAGTCCCAGAGGCTCCAGTAGTGACCCAGAGGCTCCAGTAGTGGCACGGAGGCTCCAGTAGTGTCCCAGAGGCCCCAGTAGTGACCCAGAGGCTCGGGTAGAGTCCCAGAGGCTCCAGTAGTGACCCAGAGGCTCCAGTAGTGGCACGGAGGCTCCAGTAGTGTCCCAGAGGCCCCAGTAGTGTCCCAGAGGCTCCAGTAGTGACCCAGAGGCTCCAGTAGTGTCCCAGAGGCCCAAGTAGTGTCCCAGAGGATCCAGTAGTGACCCAGAGGCTCCAGTAGTGACCCAGAGGCTCCGGTAGTGACCCAGAGGTTCCGGTATTGACCCAGAGGCCCCAGTAGTGACCCAGAGGCTCCAGTAGTGTCCCAGAGGCTCCAGTAGTGACCCAGAGGCCCCAGTAGTGACCCAGAGGCTCCAGTAGTGTCCGAGATGCTCCAGTAGTGTCCCAGAGGCTCCAGTAGTGACCCAGAGGCCCCAGTAGTGTCCCAGAGGCTCCAGTAGTGACCCAGAGGCTCCAGTAGTGACCCAGAGGCTCCAGTAGTGTCCAAGAGGCCCCAGTAGTGACCCAGAGGCTCCAGTAGTGACCCAAAGGCTCCAGTAGTGTCCAAGAGGCCCCAGTAGTGACCCAGAGGCTCCAGTAGTGACCCAGAGGCCCCAGTAGTGTCCCAGAGGCTCCAGTAGTGACCCAGAGGCTCCAGTAGTGTCCCAGAGGCTCCAGTAGTGTCCCAGAGGCTGCAGTAGTGACCCAGAGGCCCCAGTAGTGTCCCAGAGGCCCCTGTAGTGACCCAGAGGCTCCAGTAGTGTCCCAGAGGCTCCAGTAGTGTCCCAGAGGCCCCAGTAGTGACCCAGAGGCTCCAGTAGTGTCCCAGAGGCTCCAGTAGTGACCCAGAGGCTCCTATAGTGTTCCAGAGGCTCCAGTAGTGTCCCAGAGGCCCCAGTAGTGACCCAGAGGCTCCAGTAGTGTCCCAGAGGCCCCAGTAGTGTCCCAGAGGCTCCAGTAGTGACCCAGAGGCCCCAGTAGTGCCCCAGAGGCTCCAGTAGAGTCCCAGAGGCTCCAGTAGTGACCCAGAGGCTCCAGTAGTGGCACGGAGGCTCCAGTAGTGTCCCAGAGGCCCCAGTAGTGTCCCAGAGGCTCCAGTAGTGACCCAGAGGCTCCAGTAGTGTCCCAGAGGCCCCAGTAGTGTCCCAGAGGCTCCAGTAGTGACCCAGAGGCTCCAGTAGTGACCCAGAGGCTCCGGTAGTGACCCAGAGGCTCCGGTATTGACCCAGAGGCCCCAGTAGTGACCCAGAGGCTCCAGTAGTGTCCCAGAGGCTCCAGTAGTGACCCAGAGGCTCCAGTAGTGTCCAAGAGGCCCCAGTAGTGACCCAGAGGCTCCAGTAGTGACCCAGAGGCTCCAGTAGTGTCCCAGAGGCTCCAGTAGTGTCCCAGAGGCTCCAGTAATGACCCAGAGCCTCCAGTAGTGACCCAGAGGCTCCAGTAGTGACCCAGAGGCTCCAGTAGTGACCCAGAGGCTCCAGTAGTGTCCCAGAGGCCCCTGTAGTGACCCAGAGGCTCCAGTAGTGACCCAGAGGCCCCAGTAGTGTCCCAGAGGCCCCAGTAGTGTCCCAGAGGCCCGTGTAGTGACCCAGAGGCTCC
>NW_027190391.1:0-40212 GCF_040958095.1 Procambarus clarkii | reverse complement strand
TAATCTAACCTAACCTAAGCTAATCTAACATAACCTAACCTAACTAACTCCTGGATACCTATTTACTGCTAGGTGAACAGAGACATTCGGTGATAGGAAAGGCTACTAACATTTACAGCCCTACTTCTACAAACCTACCCTAAACCAACCTAACCTAATCTAATCTAACCTAACCTAACCTAATCTAATCTAACCTAACCTAAGCTAATCTAACATAACCTAACCTAACTAACTCCTGGATACCTATTTACTGCTAGGTGAACAGAGACATTCGGTGATAGGAAAGGCTACTAACATTTACAGCCCTACTTCTACAAACCTACCCTAAACCAACCTAACCTAATCTAATCTAACCTAACCTAACCTAATCTAATCTAACCTAACCTAAGCTAATCTAACATAACCTAACCTAACTAACTCCTGGATACCTATTTACTGCTAGGTGAACAGAGACATTCGGTGATAGGAAAGGCTACTAACATTTACAGCCCTACTTCTACAAACCTACCCTAAACCAACCTAACCTAATCTAATCTAACCTAACCTAACCTAATCTAATCTAACCTAACCTAAGCTAATCTAACATAACCTAACCTAACTAACTCCTGGATACCTATTTACTGCTAGGTGAACAGAGGCATTCGGTGATAGGAAAGGCTACTAACATTTACAGCCCTACTTCTACAAACCTACCCTAAACCAACCTAACCTAATCTATCCTAACCTAACCTAACCAAACCTAATCTAACCTAACCTAATCTAACCTAAGCTAATCTAACATAACCTAACCTAACTAACTCCTGGATACCTATTTACTGCTAGGTGAACAGAGGCATTCGGTGATAAGAAACGTTACCTAAAATTCAAGCAATTTTTTTTTCTATTTTTTTATTGTTTTTAAATGTTTATAATTTATTTATACTTGATTCATTTTTTATAATGTTTTACCTATTTCTATTTCTACAAACGTAGCCTATTTCCTAGCCTAAATTAACCTAAAAATGTGTGTGTATATATATATATATATATATATATAGTCGTACCTAATAGCCAGAACTCACTTCTCAGCCTACTATTCAAGGCCCGATTTGCCTAATAAGCCAAGTTTTCATGAATTAATGTTTTTTTCGTCTACCTAACCTACTTAACCTAACCTAACCTAGCTTTTTTTGGCTACCTAACCTAACCTTACCTATAAATATAGGTTAGGTTAGGTTAGGTAGGGTTGGTTAGGTTCGGTCATATATCTACGTTAATTTTAACTCCAATAACAAAAAATTGACCTCATACATAGAGAAAAGGGTTGCTTTATCATTTCATAAGAAAAAAATTATAGTAATATATTAATTCAGGAAAACTTGGCTTATTAGGCAAATCGGGCCTTGAATAGTAGGCTGAGAAGTGAGTTCTGGCTACTAGGTACGACATATATATATATATATATATATATATATATATATATATATATATATATATATATATATATATATATATATATATATATTTAAATATATATATATATATCAGTCGGTGGAATAATACAAATATTACACCTAAGCAACCACAAAATAACCAACATTAACTGTACCTTACCAACATACCCTAACCAATCAACCCTAACCAACCTAAGCTTACATATTATCTAAATTGCTTATTAAACATAATTATGCTTGTATTCTAACCTCAAATTCTAACCTAATTCTAATTCTAACCTAATTCTAATTCTAACCAACCTAACCAACCTAACCAACCTAATCAACCAACCTAAGCAACCTAACCATCCAACCCAACCCAACCTAACCAACCTAACCTAACCAACCTAACCAACCTAACCAACCAACCAACCAACCAACCTAACCAACCAACCTAACCAACCAATCTAACCAACCAACCTAACCTAACCTAACCTAACCAACCAACCAACCAACCAACCTAACCAACCAATCTAGCCTAACCAACCTAACCTAACCAACCTAACCTAACCAACCTAACCTAACCTAACCAACCTAACCTAACCTAACCAACCTAACCTAACCTAACCAACCAACCAACCAACCTAAGCAACCAACCTAACCAACCTAAGCAACCAACCTAACCAACCTAAGCAACCTAACCAGCCTTAGCAACCTAACCAACCTAAGCAACCTAAGCAACCTAACCAACCTAAGCAACCTAAGCAACCTAACCTAATCAACCAACCTAACCTAATCAACCTAAGCAACCTAACCTAAGCAACCTAACCTAACCAACCTAACCTAAGCAACCTAACCTAACCAACCAACCTACTTAACCAACCTAACCTAACCAACCTAACCTAACCAACCTAACCTAACCTCCCTTCTTATTATCTGACACGAACCTTCGGTTCGTGTCAGAGTCCATGAGTGTCCGTGTGCGTGTCCGTGTGAGTGTCCGTGTCCGTGTATCCATGGGGTTTTGGGTCCAGGAAGCTATTTGTGTCGACCCAAATTGCCTCCCTTCTCCCCACCTGAAATCCAGGTGGATTGAAAGACCTGCCCGAGGTCAGTGGATCCAGGTATCCGTCCGTGGCCCCCCGGACTTCAACCCTTCCCCACATTCCAAGGAGTCGGTCAATCAATCTTCGGCTATCCAGAGAATCTATCGAAACTGATGCTCCTACAGGAGGGGACACACAGAGAAATCTGTGCCCTGTACTTGCAACCGTTCCGACAGGCTCGAACGCAGATCTATCCGGATTAGGAACTTGTTCTATCCGACTAGGCCACGCTGGAGTTGCCTTCTGAATCAAATTTGGCACTTGTATTTATATCTCATAGCAAGGTTAGTTAGTGTCTATTTATCAACAGTTGCAATGATTGAGATGTGAAGTTGTTAATTTGTGTTGACAGTTAGAAATACCAGACAGCTTTGTTTGATAAGATTGCAGTCCCGTGTGGCAGTTTTACGAATGAATATTGGAGAATTTAGGCTAACTGACATGTGTGTGTGTGTGTGTTTAAAAGTATGTATTAATAATTAGTGTGGTGTTTCCAAATGAGTTTGTGAATGGTAAACAAGCAATGCAATATCTAATATGTGCTATTTTAGGCCTCGTTCTGTAAAATACATGTTTTACTAGGGAAGGAAAATCCGGTTTGTTTTTACCCTCGTTTTATTTCAAGAATAAATAGTACATAGGCGAAGAAACGAAGGTTTTGGCTGGTTAAATATAGCGTTGTGGCCGCCATTTTCTGTGTTGGGCCGGGGGGGGGGGGTGGTGGTTATGGAGGGGGCGGTATGGGGGGTAGGGGGGGGGGTTGGTGGGGGAGGGGGCAGGGGAGAGGGGCCCTGAGGAGCTACCTTGGGAGGTGTTGTTGGTGGGGTAAGGGGGGGGGGATGGGTTGGCAGTTAGGTATTTCAATTTATTATTGTAAGATAGGTTATATAGGGCGAGGTGTTGAGGAAGGAATAAGAAAAGTGTTTGGGACTGAGTTGAGTGTATTAGTTGTTGTGATTGATGTTAGCAGGAAGGTAGGTGGTTGAAATGTGTAAAGATTTGTTAATGAGATCATTTGGTTAATAATGTAGGAATTAAGGGTAAGTGATCACTGGAGATAGATATTCAACAGTATATTAAGAGGCCAAGTTTTAGCAGGTAGGTAGGCCGGCCGGCCGGCAGAGAGAGACAATGGACTGCCAAACAGGTAGACGTTTTCTTCATGGATGGTAAACTATTATTAAAATGGCATGTACACATTTCCATGTGCGACATTCTTGTACACACACACACACACACACACACACACACACACACACACACACACACACACACACACACACACACACAACACACACTGACCCACAGAGACTGCCCAAATATGTATACTAACAGCAGCAGCAGTGGTGTTCCCAGGCAGGTCACCCATCCAAGTACTAACCAAAGTCAACGGTGTTAACCTGACAGATGTATGGGAGGAGACGCAGTGTTCTCAGGTGATAGGTAGGTAGGTAGGTAGTATGGCCGTGCATTGTATACAAGTAGTAAGTAACACATGTGAGTGAGTGAGTGAGTCAGGATACTGGTAACTGCGGCGGGCAGGCAGGCGGAGGATACTCACACATAGCAGCCAATTCTCCATTAATGATAGTACTTATTGCAACTATTTAGTCAAATTAACCAACAACAAATGGACTACTACTACTACTACTACTATTGCTCCAAAATAGAAATGTTGGGATGCCACCGCCATTGATCTCGCACAAGTTGCTGCTGACAAATGACTCATCTTAGGCCTTGCATATGCTCTCTTAGGCTTCATTTAGTCAATAATTGTAACATCATTGAGTCGGGGGACAGGCAGACAGGCACTTTATACATGTTAGGCTTATAGTGGTCTCCAACACCCACCACCCCACAAGGTCCAACTAGTGACTAACCCTCACTCACTCACCACGCCCCAAGTAGCTAGCTTACTAACTCCTGGATACCTATTTACTGCTAGGTGAACAGAGACATTAGGTGATAGGAAAGGCTACTAACAATTACAGCCCTACTTCTACAAACCTACCCTAAACCAACCTAACCTTAATCTAACCTAACCTAACCAACCTAATCTAACCTAACCTAAGCTAATCTAACATACCTAACCTAACTAACTCTGGATACCTATTTACTGCTAGGTGAACAGAGACATTCGGTGATAGGAAAGGCTACTAACATTTACCAGCCCTACTTCTACAAACCTACCCTAAACCAACCTAACCTAATCTAATCTAACCTAACCTAACCTAATCTAACCTAACCCTAAGCTAATCTAACATAACCTAACCTAACTAACTCCTGGATACCTATTTACTGCTAGGTGAACAGAGACATTCGGTGATAGGAAAGGCTACTAACATTTACAGCCCTACTTCTACAAACTACCCTAAACCAACCTAACCTAATCTAATCTAACCTAACCTAACCTAATCTAATCTAACCTAACCTAAGCTAATCTAACATAACCTAACCTAACTAACTCCTGGATACCTATTTACTGCTAGGTGAACAGAGACATTCGGTGATAGGAAAGGCTACTAACATTTACCAGCCCTACTTCTACAAACCTACCCTAACCAACCTAACCTAATCTAATCTAACCTAACCTAACCTAATCTAATCTAACCTACCTAAGCTAATCTAACATAACCTAACCTAACTAACTCCTGGATACCTATTTACTGCTAGGTGAACAGAGGACATCGGTGATAGGAAAGGCTACTAACATTTACAGCCCTACTTCTACAAACCCTACCCTAAACCAACCTAACCTAATCTAATCTAACCTAACCTAACCTAATCTAATCTAACCTAACCTAAGCTAATCTAACATAACCTAACCTAACTAACTCCTGGATACCTATTTACTGCTAGGTGAACAGAGGCATTCGGTGATAGGAAAGGCTACTAACATTTACAGCCCTACTTCTACAAACCTACCCTAAACCAACCTAACCTAATCTATCCTAACCTAACCTAACCAAACCTAATCTAACCTAACCTAATCTAACCTAAGCTAATCTAACATAACCTAACCTAACTAACTCCTGGATACCTATTTACTGCTAGGTGAACAGAGGCATTCGGTGATAAGAAACGTTACCTAAAATTCAAGCAATTTTTTTTTTCTATTTTTTTATTGTTTTTAAATGTTTATAATTTATTTATACTTGATTCATTTTTTATAATGTTTTTACCTATTTCTATTTCTACAAACGTAGCCTATTTCCTAGCCTAAATTAACCTAAAAATGTGTGTGTATATATATATATATATATATATATATGTCGTACCTAATAGCCAGAACTCACTTCTCAGCCTACTATTCAAGGCCCGATTTGCCTAATAAGCCAAGTTTTCATGAATTAATGTTTTTCGTCTACCTAACCTACTTAACCTAACCTAACCTAGCTTTTTTTGGCTACCTAACCTAACCTTACCTATAAATATAGGTTAGGTTAGGTTAGGTAGGGTTGGTTAGGTTCGGTCATATATCTACGTTAATTTTAACTCCAATAACAAAAAATTGACCTCATACATAGAGAAAAGGGTTGCTTTATCATTTCATAAGAAAAAAATTATAGTAAATATATTAATTCAGGAAAACTTGGCTTATTAGGCAAATCGGGCCTTGAATAGTAGGCTGAGAAGTGAGTTCTGGCTACTAGGTACGACATATATTATATATATATATAATATATATATATATATATATATATATATATATATATATATATATATATATATATATTTAAATATATATATATATATATCAGTCGGTGGAAAATACAAATATTACACCTAAGCAACACAAAATAACCAACATTAACTGTACCTTACAACATACCCTAACCAATCAACCCTAACCAACCTAAGCTTACATATTATCGAAATTGCTATTAAAACATAATTATGCTTGTATTTCTAACCTCAAATTCTACCTAATTCTAAGTCTAACCGAAGTTCTAATTCGAACCAACCTAACCAAACTAACCAACCTAATCAACCAACTAAGCAACCTAACCATCCAACCCAACCCAACCTAACCAACCTAACCTAACCACCTAACCTAACCTAACCAACCAACCAACCAACCAACAACCTAACCAACCAACCTAACCAACCAATCTAACCAACCAACCTAACCTAACCTAACCTAACCCAACCAACCTAACCAACCAACCTAACCAACCAATCTAGCCTAACCAACCTATACCTAACCATACCCTAACCTAACCAACCTAACCTAACCTAACCAACCAACCAACCTAACCATACCTAACCTACCTAACCACCATACCAACCAACCTAAGCAACCAACCTAACCACCTAAGCAACCAACCTAACCAACCTAAGCAACCTAACCAGCCTTAGCAACCTAACCAACCTAAGCATAACCTAAGCAACCTTAACCACCTAAGCAACCTAAGCAACCTAACCTAATCAACCAACCTAACCTATTCAACCTAAGCAACCTAACCTAAGCAACCTAACTAACCAACCAACCTAAGCAACCTAACCTAACCAACCAACCTACTTAACCAACCTAACCTAACCAACCTAACCTAACCAACCTAACCTAACCTCCTTCTTATTATCTGACACGAACCTTCGGTTCGTGTCAGAGTCCATGAGTGTCCTGTGGCGTGTCCGTGTGAGTGGTCCGTGTCCGTGTATCCATGGGGTTTTGGGTCCAGGAAGCTATTTGTGTCGACCCAAATTGCCTCCCTTCTCCCCACCTGAAATCCAGGTGGATTGAAAGACCTGCCCGAGGTCAGTGGATCCAGGTATCCGTCCGTGGCCCCCCGGACTTCAACCCTTCCCCACATTCCAAGGGAGTCGGTCAATTCAATCTTCGGCTATCCAGAGAATCTATCGAAACTGATGCTCCTACAGGAGGGGGACACACAGAGAAATCTGTGCCCTGTACTTGCAACCGTTCCGACAGGCTCGAACGCAGATCTATCCGGATTAGGAACTTGTTCTATCCGACTAGGCCACGCTGGAGTTGCCTTCTGAATCAAATTTGGCACTTGTATTTATATCTCCATAGCAAGGTTAGTTAGTGTCTATTTATCAACAGTTGCCAATGATTGAGATGTGAAGTGTTAATTTGTGTTGACAGTTAGACAATACCAGACCAGCTTTGTTTGATAAGATTGCAGTCCCGTGTGGCAGTTTTACGAATGAATATTGGAGAATTTAGGCTAACTGACATGTGTGTGTGTGTGTGTGTTTAAAAGTATGTATTAATAATTAGTGTGGTGTTTCCAAATGAGTTTGTGAATGGTAAACAAGCAATGCAATATCTAATATGTGCTATTTTTAGGCCTCGTTCTGTAAAATACATTGTTTTACTAGGGAAGGAAAATCCGGTTTGTTTTTACCCTCGTTTTATTTCAAGAATAAATAGTACATAGGCGAAGAAACGAAGGTTTTGGCTGGTTAAATATAGCGTTGTGGCCGCCATTTTCTGTGTTGGGCCGGGGGGGGGGGGTGGTGGTTATGGAGGGGGCGGTATGGGGGGTAGGGGGGGGGGTTGTGGGGGAGGGGGCAGGGGAGAGAGGGGCCCCTGAGGAGCTACCTTGGGAGGTGTTGTTGGTGGGGTAAGGGGGGGGGGATGGGGTTGGCAGTTAGGTATTTCAATTTATTATTGTAAGATAGGGTTATTATAGGGCGAGGTGTTGAGGAAGGAATAAGAAAAGTGTTGGGACTGAGTTGGAGTGTATTAGTTGTTGTGACTTGATGTTAGCAGGAAGGTAGGTGGTTTGAAATGTGTTAAGGCTTTGTTAATGAGATCATTTGGTTAATAATGTAGGAATTAAGGTAATTGATCACTGGAGATAGATATTCAACATTATATACGAGGCCAAGTTTTAGGCAGGTTAGGTTAGGCCGGCCGGCCGGCAGAGCAGAGAGAGGACAATGGACTGCCAACAGGTAGGACGTTTCTTCATGGATGGTAAACTATTATTTAAAATGGCATGTACACATTTCCATGGGCGAACATTCTTGTACACACACACACCACACACACCACCCACACACACACACACACACCACACACACACACACACACACACACACACACACACTGACCCACAGAGACTGCCCAAATATGTATACTAACAGCAGCAGCAGTTTGGTGTTCCCAGGCAGTCACCCATCAAGTACTAACCAAGTCCAACGGTGTTTAACCTGACAGATGTATGGGAGGAGACGCAGTGTTCTCAAGGTGATAGGTAGGTAGGTAGGTAGTATGGCCGTTGCTATTGTATACAAGTAGTAAGTAATCACATGTGAGTGAGTGAGTGAGTCAGGATACTGGTAACTGCGGCGGGCAGGCAGGCGGAGGATACTCACACATAGCAGCCAATTCTCCATTAATGATAGTACTTATTGCAACTATTTAGTCAAATTAACCAACAACAAATGGACTACTACACTACTACTACTATTGCTCCAAAATAGAAATGTTGGGATGCCACCGCTGCCATTGATCTCGCTACAATTTGCTGCTGACAAATGACTCATCTTAGGCCTTGCATATGCTCTCTTAGGCTTCATTTAGTCAATAATTGTAACATCATTGAGTCGGGGGACAGGCCAGACAGGCACTTTATACATGTTATGGCTTATAGCTTGGTCTCCAACACCACCACCCCACAAGGTCCAACTAGTGACTAACCCTCACTCACTCACACGCCCCAAGTAAGCCTAGCCTTACTAACTCCTGGATACCTATATTACTGCTAGGTGGAACAGAGACATTAGGTGATAGGAAAGGCTACTAACAATTACAGCCCCTACTTCTACCAAACCTACCCTAAACCAACCTACCTAACCTAATCTAACCTAACCTAACCTAACCTATCTAACCTAACCTAAGCTAAATCTTAACATAACCTAACCTAACTAACTCCCTGATACCTATTTACTGCTAGGTGAACTAGAGACATTCGGTGATAGGAAAGGCTACTAACATTTACAGCTCCTACTTCTACTAACCTACCCTAAATCCAACCCTAACCTAATCTAAATCGAACCTAATACCTAACCTAATCTAACCTAACCTAAGCTAATCTAAACATAACCTAACCTTAACTAACTCCTGGATAACCTATTTACTGCTAGGTGAACAGAGACATTCGTGTGATAGAAAGTGCTACTTAACATTTACAGCCCTACTTCTACAAACCTACCCTAAACCACCTAACCTAATCTAATCTAACCTAACCTAACCTAATCTAATCTAACCTAACCTAAGCTAATCTAACATAACCTAACCTAACTAACTACCTGGATACCTATTTACTGCTTAGGTGAACAGAGACATTCGGTGATAGGAAAGGCTACTAACATTTACAGCCCTACTTCTACAAACCTACCCTAAACCAACCTAACCTAATCTAATCTAACCTAACCTAACCTAATCTAATCTAACCTAACCTAAGCTAATCTAACATAACCTAACCTAACTAACTCCTGGATACCTATTTACTGCTAGGTGAACAGAGACATTCGGTGATAGGAAAGGCTACTAACATTTACAGCCCTACTTCTACAAACCTACCCTAAACCAACCTAACCTAATCTAATCTAACCTAACCTAACCTAATCTAATCTAACCTAACCTAAGCTAATCTAACATAACCTAACCTAACTAACTCCTGGATACCTATTTACTGCTAGGTGAACAGAGGCATTCGGTGATAGGAAAGGCTACTAACATTTACAGCCCTACTTCTACAAACCTACCCTAAACCAACCTAACCTAATCTATCCTAACCTAACCTAACCAAACCTAATCTAACCTAACCTAATCTAACCTAAGCTAATCTAACATAACCTAACCTAACTAACTCCTGGATACCTATTTACTGCTAGGTGAACAGAGGCATTCGGTGATAAGAAACGTTACCTAAAATTCAAGCAATTTTTTTTTTCTATTTTTTTATTGTTTTTAAATGTTTATAATTTATTTATACTTGATTCATTTTTTATAATGTTTTTACCTATTTCTATTTCTACAAACGTAGCCTATTTCCTAGCCTAAATTAACCTAAAAATGTGTGTATATATATATATATATATATATATATATGTCGTACCTAATAGCCAGAACTCACTTCTCAGCCTACTATTCAAGGCCCGATTTGCCTAATAAGCCAAGTTTTCATGAATTAATGTTTTTTCGTCTACCTAACCTACTTAACCTAACCTAACCTAGCTTTTTTTGGCTACCTAACCTAACCTTACCTATAAATATAGGTTAGGTTAGGTTAGGTAGGGTTGGTTAGGTTCGGTCATATATCTACGTTAATTTTAACTCCAATAACAAAAAATTGACCTCATACATAGAGAAAAGGGTTGCTTTATCATTTCATAAGAAAAAAATTATAGTAAATATATTAATTCAGGAAAACTTGGCTTATTAGGCAAATCGGGCCTTGAATAGTAGGCTGAGAAGTGAGTTCTGGCTACTAGGTACGACATATATATATATATATATATATATATATATATAATATATATATATATATATATATATATATATATATATATAAAATATATATAATATATCAGTCGGTGGAATAATACAAATATTACACCTAAGCAACCACAAAATAACCAACATTAACTGTACCTTACCAACATACCCTAACCAATCAACCCTAACCAACCTAAGCTTACATATTATCTAAATTGCTTATTAAACATAATTATGCTTGTATTCTAACCTCAAATTCTAACCTAATTCTAATTCTAACCTAATTCTAATTCTAACCAACCTAACCAACCTAACCAACCTAATCAACCAACCTAAGCAACCTAACCATCCAACCCAACCCAACCTAACCAACCTAACCTAACCAACCTAACCTAACCTAACCAACCAACCAACCAACCAACCTAACCAACCAACCTAACCAACCAATCTAACCAACCAACCTAACCCTAACCTAACCTAACCAACCAACCTAACCAACCAACCTAACCAACCAATCTAGCCTAACCAACCTAACTTAACAACCTAACCTAACCAAACCTAACCTAACCTAACCAACCTAACCTAACCTAACCAACCTAACCTCAACCTAACCAACCAACCAACCAACCTAAGCAACCAACCTAACCAACCTAAGCAACCAACCTAACCAACCTAAGCAACCTAACCAGCCTTAGCAACCTAAACCACCCTAAGCAACCTAAGCAAACCTAACCAACCTAAGCAACCTAAGCAACCTAACCTAATCAACCAACCTAAACCTAATCAACCTAAGCAACCTAACCTAAGCAACCTAACCTAACCAACCTAACCTAAGCAACCTAACCTAACCAACCAACCTACTTAACCAACCTAACCTAACCAACCTAACCTAACCAACCTAACCTAACCTCCCTTCTTATTATCTGACACGAACCTTCGGTTCGTGTCAGAGTCCTATGCGTGTCCGTGTGCGTGTCCGTGTGAGTGTCCGTGTCCGTGTATCCATGGGGTTTTGGGTCCAGGAAGCTATTTTGTGTCGACCCAAATTGCCTCCCTTCTCCCCACCTGAAATCCAGGTGGATTGAAAGACCTGCCCGAGGTCAGTGGATCCAGGTATCCGTCCGTGGCCCCCCGGACTTCAACCCTTCCCCACATTCCAAGGAGTCGGTCAATCAATCTTCGCTATCCAGAGAATCTATCGAAACTGATGCTCCTACAGGAGGGGACACACAGAGAAATCTGTGCCCTGTACTTGCAACCGTTCCGACAGGCTCGAACGCAGATCTATCCGGATTAGGAACTTGTTCTATCCGACTAGGCCACGCTGGAGTTGCCTTCTGAATCAAATTTGGCACTTGTATTTATATCTCATAGCAAGGTTTAGTTAGTGTCTATTTATCAACAGTTGCAATGATTGAGATGTGAAGTTGTTAATTTGTGTTGACAGTTAGAAATACCAGACAGCTTTGTTTGATAAGATTGCAGTCCCGTGTGGCAGTTTTACGAATGAATATTGGAGAATTTAGGCTAACTGACATGTGTGTGTGTGTGTGTGTTTAAAGTATGTATTAATAATTAGTGTGGTGTTTCCAAATGAGTTTGTGAATGGTAAACAAGCAATGCAATATCTAATATGTGCTATTTTAGGCCTCGTTCTGTAAAATACATGTTTTACTAGGGAAGGAAAATCCGGTTTGTTTTTACCCTCGTTTTTATTTCAAGGAATAAATAGTACATAGGCGAAGAACGAAGGTTTGGCTGCGTTAAATATAGCGTTGTGGCCGCCATTTTCTGTGTTGGGCCGGGGGGGGGGGGTGGTGGTTATGGAGGGGGCGGTATGGGGGGGTAGGGGGGGGGTTGGTGGGGGAGGGGGCAGGGGGAGAGGGGCCTGAGGAGCTACCTTGGAGGTGTTGTTGGTGGGGTAAGGGGGGGGGATGGGTTGGCCCAGTTAGGTATTTCAATTTATTATTGTAAGATAGGTTATATAGGGCGAGGTGTTGAGGAAGGAATAAGAAAAGTGTTTGGGGACTGAGTTGAGTGTATTAGTTGTTGTGATTGATGTTAGCAGGAAGGTAGGTGGTTGAAATGTGTAAAGATTTGTTAATGAGATCATTTGGTTAATAATGTAGGAATTAAGGGTAAGTGATTCACTGGAGGATAGATATTCAACAGTATATTAAGAGGCCAAGTTTTAGCAGGTAGGTAGGCTGGCCGGCCGGCAGAGAGAGACAATGGACTGCCAAACAGGTAGACGTTTTCTTCATGGATGGTAAAACTATTATTTAAAATGGCATGTACACATTTCCATGTGCGACATTCTTGTACACACACACACACACACACACACACACACACACACACACACACACACACACACACACACACACACACACACACTGACCCACAGAGACTGCCCAAATATGTATACTAACAGCAGCAGCAGTTGGTGTTCCCAGGCAGGTCACCCATCCAAGTACTAACCAAAGTCAACGGTGTTTAACCTGACAGATGTATGGGAGGAGACGCAGTGTTCTCAAGGTGATAGGTAGGTAGGTAGGTAGTATGGCCGTTGCTATTGTATACAAGTAGTAAGTAATCACATGTGAGTGAGTGATGTGAGTCAGGATACTGGTAACTGCGGCGGGCAGGCAGGCGGAGGATACTCACACATAGCAGCCAATTCTCCATTAATGATAGTACTTATTGCAACTATTTAGTCAAATTAAACAACAACAAATGGACTACTACTACTACTACTACTATTGCTCCAAAATAGAAATGTTGGGATAGCCACCGCTGCCATTGATCTCGCACAAGTTGCTGCTGACAAATGACTCATCTTAGGCCTTGCATATGCTCTCTTAGGCTTCATTTCAGTCAATAATTGTAACATCATTGAGTCGGGGGACAGGCAGACAGGCACTTTATACATGTTAGGCTTATAGTGGTCTCCAACACCCACCACCCCACAAGGTCCAACTAGTGACTAACCCTCACTCACTCACCACGCCCCAAGTAGCTAGCCTACTAACTCCTGGATACCTATTTACTGCTAGGTGAACAGAGACATTAGGTTGATAGGAAAGGCTACTAACAATTACAGCCCTACTTCTACAAACCTACCCTAAACCTAACCTAACCTAATCTAACCTAACCTAACCTAACCTAATCTAACCTAACCTAAGCTAATCTAACATAACCTAACCTAACTAACTCCTGGATACCTATTTACTGCTAGGTGAACAGAGACATTCGGTGATAGGAAAGGCTACTAACATTTACAGCCCTACTTCTACCAACCTACCCTAAACCAACCTAACCTAATCTAATCTAACCTAACCTAACCTAATCTAACCTAACCTAAGCTAATCTAACATAACCTAACCTAACTAACTCCTGGATACCTATTTACTGCTAGGTGAACAGAGACATTCGGTGATAGGAAAGGCTACTAACATTTACAGCCCTACTTCTACAAACCTACCCTAAACCAACCTAACCTAATCTAATCTAACCTAACCTAACCTAATCTAATCTAACCTAACCTAAGCTAATCTAACATAACCTAACCTAACTAACTCCTGGATACCTATTTACTGCTAGGTGAACAGAGACATTCGGTGATAGGAAAGGCTACTAACATTTACAGCCCTACTTCTACAAACCTACCCTAAACCAACCTAACCTAATCTAATCTAACCTAACCTAACCTAATCTAATCTAACCTAACCTAAGCTAATCTAACATAACCTAACCTAACTAACTCCTGGATCACCTATTTACTGCTAGGTGAACAGAGACATTCGGTGATAGGAAAGGCTACTAACATTTACAGCCCTACTTCTACAAACCTACCCTAAACCAACCTAACCTAATCTAATCTAACCTAAACCTAACCTAATCTAATCTAACCTAACCTAAGCTAATCTAACATAACCTAACCTAACTAACTCCTGGATACCTATTTACTGCTAGGTGAACAGAGGCATTCGGTGATAGGAAAGGCTACTAACATTTACAGCCCTACTTCTACAAACCTACCCTAAACCAACCTAACCTAATCTATCCTAACCTAACCTAACCAAACCTAATCTAACCTAACCTAATCTAACCTAAGCTAATCTAACATAACCTAACCTAACTAACTCCTGGATACCTATTTACTGCTAGGTGAACAGAGGCATTCGGTGATAAGAAACGTTACCTAAAATTCAAGCAATTTTTTTTTTCTATTTTTTTATTGTTTTTAAATGTTTATAATTTATTTATACTTGATTCATTTTTTATAATGTTTTTACCTATTTCTATTTCTACAAACGTAGCCTATTTCCTAGCCTAAATTAACCTAAAAATGTGTGTGTATATATATATATATATATATATATATATGTCGTACCTAATAGCCAGAACTCACTTCTCAGCCTACTATTCAAGCCCGATTTGCCTAATAGCCAAGTTTTCATGAATTAATGTTTTTTCGTCTACCTAACCTACTTAACCTAACCTAACCTAGCTTTTTTTGGCTACCTAACCTAACCTTACCTATAAATATAGGTTAGGTTAGGTTAGGTAGGGTTGGTTAGGTTCGGTCATATATCTACGTTAATTTTAACTCCAATAACAAAAATTGACCTCATACATAGAGAAAAGGGTTGCTTTATCATTTCATAAGAAAAAAATTATAGTAAATTATATTAATTCAGGAAAACTTGGCTTATTAGGCAAATCGGGCCTTGAATAGTAGGCTGAGAAGTGAGTTCTGGCTACTAGGTACGACATATATATATATATATATATATATATATATATATATATATATATATATATATATATATATATATAATATATATAGCTATTTAAATATATATATATATATATATCAGTCGGTGGAATAATACAAATATTACACCTAAGCAACCACAAAATAACCAACATTAACTGTACCTTACCAACATACCCTAACCAATCAACCCTAACCAACCTAAGCTTACATATTATCTAAATTGCTTATTAAACATAATTATGCTTGTATTCTAACCTCAAATTTCTAACCTAATTCTAATTCTAACCTAATTCTAATTCTAACCAACCTAACCAACCTAACCAACCTAATCAACCAACCTAAGCAACCTAACCATCCAACCCAACCCAACCTAACCAACCTAACCTAACCAACCTAACCTAACCTAACCAACCAACCAACCAACCAACCTAACCAACCAACCTAACCAACCAATCTAACCAACCAACCTAACCTAACCTAACCTAACCAACCAACCTAACCAACCAACCTAACCAACCAATCTAGCCTAACCAACCTAACCTAACCAACCTAACCTAACCAACCTAACCTAACCTAACCAACCTAACCTAACCTAACCAACCTAACCTAACCCTAACCAACCAACCAACAAACCTAAGCAACCAACCTAACCAACCTAAGCAACCAACCTAACCAACCTAAGCAACCTAACCAGCCTTAGCAACCTAACCAACCTAAGCAACCCTAAGCAACCTAACCAACCTAAGCAACCTAAGCAACCTAACCTAATCAACCAACCTAACCTAATCAACCTAAGCAACCTAACCTAAGCAACCTAACCTAACCAACCTAACCTAAGCAACCTAACCTAACCAACCAACCTACTTAACCAACCTAACCTAACCAACCTAACCTAACCAACCTAACCTAACCTCCCTTCTTATTATCTGACACGAACCTTCGGTTCGTGTCAGAGTCCATGAGTGTCCGTGTGCGTGTCCGTGTGAGTGTCCGTGTCCGTGTATCCATGGGGTTTTGGGTCCAGGAAGCTATTTGTGTCGACCCAAATTGCCTCCCTTCTCCCCACCTGAAATCCAGGTGGATTGAAAGACCTGCCCGAGGTCAGTGGATCCAGGTATCCGTCCGTGGCCCCCGGACTTCAACCCTTCCCCACATTCCAAGGAGTCGGTCAATCAATCTTCGGCTATCCAGAGAATCTATCGAAACTGATGCTCCTACAGGAGGGGACACACAGAGAAATCTGTGCCCTGTACTTGCAACCGTTCCGACAGGCTCGAACGCAGATCTATCCGGATTAGGAACTTGTTCTATCCGACTAGGCCACGCTGGAGTTGCCTTCTGAATCAAATTTGGCACTTGTATTTATATCTCATAGCAAGGTTAGTTAGTGTCTATTTATCAACAGTTGCAATGATTGAGATGTGAAGTTGTTAATTTGTGTTGACAGTTAGAAATACCAGACAGCTTTGTTTGATAAGATTGCAGTCCCGTGTGGCAGTTTACGAATGAATATTGGAGAATTTAGGCTAACTGACATGTGTGTGTGTGTGTGTGTTTAAAAGTATGTATTAATAATTAGTGTGGTGTTTCCAAATGAGTTTGTGAATGGTAAACAGCAATGCAATATCTAATATGTGCTATTTTAGGCCTCGTTCTGTAAAATACATGTTTACTAGGGAAGGAAAATCCGGTTTGTTTTTACCCTCGTTTTATTTCAAGAATAAATAGTACATAGGCGAAGAAACGAAGGTTTTGGCTGGTTAAATATAGCGTTGTGGCCGCCATTTTCTGTGTTGGGCCGGGGGGGGGGGGGTGGTGGTTATGGAGGGGGCGGTATGGGGGGTAGGGGGGGGGTTGGTGGGGGAGGGGGCAGGGGGAGAGGGGCCCTGAGGAGCTACCTTGGGAGGTGTTGTTGGTGGGGTAAGGGGGGGGGGATGGGTTGGCAGTTAGGTATTTCAATTTATTATTGTAAGATAGGTTATATAGGGCGAGGTGTTGAGGAAGGAATAAGAAAAGTGTTTGGGACTGAGTTGAGTGTATTAGTTGTTGTGATTGATGTTAGCAGGAAGGTAGGTGGTTGAAATGTGTAAAGATTTGTTAATGAGATCATTTGGTTAATAATGTAGGAATTAAGGGTAAGTGATCACTGGAGATAGATATTCAACAGTATATTAAGAGGCCAAGTTTTAGCAGGTAGGTAGGCCGGCCGGCCGGCAGAGAGAGACAATGGACTGCCAAACAGGTAGACGTTTTCTTCATGGATGGTAAACTATTATTAAAATGGCATGTACACATTTCCATGTGCGACATTCTTGTACACACACACACACACACACACACACACACACACACACACACACACACACACACACACACACACACACACACACTGACCCACAGAGACTGCCCAAATATGTATACTAACAGCAGCAGCAGTTGGTGTTCCCAGGCAGGTCACCCATCCAAGTACTAACCAAAGTCAACGGTGTTTAACCTGACAGATGTATGGGAGGAGACGCAGTGTTCTCAAGGTGATAGGTAGGTAGGTAGGTAGTATGGCCGTTGCTATTGTATACAAGTAGTAAGTAATCACATGTGAGTGAGTGAGTGAGTCAGGATACTGGTAACTGCGGCGGGCAGGCAGGCGGAGGATACTCACACATAGCAGCCAATTCTCCATTAATGATAGTACTTATTGCAACTATTTAGTCAAATTAACCAACAACAAATGGACTACTACTACTACTACTACTATTGCTCCAAAATAGAAATGTTGGGATGCCACCGCTGCCATTGATCTCGCACAAGTTGCTGCTGACAAATGACTCATCTTAGGCCTTGCATATGCTCTCTTAGGCTTCATTTAGTCAATAATTGTAACATCATTGAGTCGGGGGACAGGCAGACAGGCACTTTATACATGTTAGGCTTATAGTGGTCTCCAACACCCACCACCCCACAAGGTCCAACTAGTGACTAACCCTCACTCACTCACCACGCCCCAAGTAGCTAGCTTACTAACTCCTGGATACCTATTTACTGCTAGGTGAACAGAGACATTAGGTGATAGGAAAGGCTACTAACAATTACAGCCCTACTTCTACAAACCTACCCTAAACCAACCTAACCTAATCTAACCTAACCTAACCTAACCTAATCTAACCTAACCTAAGCTAATCTAACATAACCTAACCTAACTAACTCCTGGATACCTATTTACTGCTAGGTGAACAGAGACATTCGGTGATAGGAAAGGCTACTAACATTTACAGCCCTACTTCTACAAACCTACCCTAAACCAACCTAACCTAATCTAATCTAACCTAACCTAACCTAATCTAACCTAACCTAAGCTAATCTAACATAACCTAACCTAACTAACTCCTGGATACCTATTTACTGCTAGGTGAACAGAGACATTCGGTGATAGGAAAGGCTACTAACATTTACAGCCCTACTTCTACAAACCTACCCTAAACCAACCTAACCTAATCTAATCTAACCTAACCTAACCTAATCTAATCTAACCTAACCTAAGCTAATCTAACATAACCTAACCTAACTAACTCCTGGATACCTATTTACTGCTAGGTGAACAGAGACATTCGGTGATAGGAAAGGCTACTAACATTTACAGCCCTACTTCTACAAACCTACCCTAAACCAACCTAACCTAATCTAATCTAACCTAACCTAACCTAATCTAATCTAACCTAACCTAAGCTAATCTAACATAACCTAACCTAACTAACTCCTGGATACCTATTTACTGCTAGGTGAACAGAGACATTCGGTGATAGGAAAGGCTACTAACATTTACAGCCCTACTTCTACAAACCTACCCTAAACCAACCTAACCTAATCTAATCTAACCTAACCTAACCTAATCTAATCTAACCTAACCTAAGCTAATCTAACATAACCTAACCTAACTAACTCCTGGATACCTATTTACTGCTAGGTGAACAGAGGCATTCGGTGATAGGAAAGGCTACTAACATTTACAGCCCTACTTCTACAAACCTACCCTAAACCAACCTAACCTAATCTATCCTAACCTACCTAACCAAACCTAATCTAACCTAACCTAATCTAACCTAAGCTAATCTAACATAACCTAACCTAACTAACTCCTGGATACCTATTTACTGCTAGGTGGAACAGAGGCATTCGGTGATAAGAAACGTTACCTAAAATTCAAGCAATTTTTTTTTTCTATTTTTTATTGTTTTTAAATGTTTATAATTTATTTATACTTGATTCATTTTTTATAATGTTTTTTACCTATTTCTATTTCTACAAACGTAGCCTATTTCCTAGCCTAAATTAACCTAAAAATGTGTGTGTATATATATATATATATATATATATATATGTCGTACCTAATAGCCAGAACTCACTTCTCAGCCTACTATTCAAGGCCCGATTTGCCTAATAAGCCAAGTTTTCATGAATTAATGTTTTTTCGTCTACCTAACCTACTTAACCTAACCTAACCTAGCTTTTTTTGGCTACCTAACCTAACCTTACCTATAAATATAGGTTAGGTTAGGTTAGGTAGGGTTGGTTAGGTTCGGTCATATATCTACGTTAATTTTTAACTCCAATAACAAAAAATTGACCTCATACATAGAGAAAAGGGTTGCTTTATCATTTCATAAGAAAAAAAATTATAGTAAATATATTAATTCAGGAAAACTTGGCTTATTAGGCAAATCGGGCCTTGAATAGTAGGCTGAGAAGTGAGTTCTGGCTACTAGGTACGACATATATATATATATATATATATATATATATATATATATATATATATATATATATATATATATATATATATATATATATTTAAATATATATATATATATATATCAGTCGGTGGAATAATACAAATATTACACCTAAGCAACCACAAAATAACCAACATTAACTGTACCTTACCAACATACCCTAACCAATCAACCCTAACCAACCTAAGCTTACATATTATCTAAATTGCTTATTAAACATAATTATGCTTGTATTCTAACCTCAAATTCTAACCTAATTCTAATTCTAACCTAATTCTAATTCTAACCAACCTAACCAACCTAACCAACCTAATCAACCAACCTAAGCAACCTAACCATCCAACCCAACCCAACCTAACCAACCTAACCTAACCAACCTAACCTAACCTAACCAACCAACCAACCAACCAACCTAACCAACCAACCTAACCAACCAATCTAACCAACCAACCTAACCTAACCTAACCTAACCAACCAACCTAACCAACCAACCTAACCAACCAATCTAGCCTAACCAACCTAACCTAACCAACCTAACCTAACCAACCTAACCTAACCTAACCAACCTAACCTAACCTAACCAACCTAACCTAACCTAACCAACCAACCAACCAACCTAAGCAACCAACCTAACCAACCTAAGCAACCAACCTAACCAACCTAAGCAACCTAACCAGCCTTAGCAACCTAACCAACCTAAGCAACCTAAGCAACCTAACCAACCTAAGCAACCTAAGCAACCTAACCTAATCAACCAACCTAACCTAATCAACCTAAGCAACCTAACCTAAGCAACCTAACCTAACCAACCTAACCTAAGCAACCTAACCTAACCAACCAACCTACTTAACCAACCTAACCTAACCAACCTAACCTAACCAACCTAACCTAACCTCCCTTCTTATTATCTGACACGAACCTTCGGTTCGTGTCAGAGTCCATGAGTGTCCGTGTGCGTGTCCGTGTGAGTGTCCGTGTCCGTGTATCCATGGGGTTTTGGGTCCAGGAAGCTATTTGTGTCGACCCAAATTGCCTCCCTTCTCCCCACCTGAAATCCAGGTGGATTGAAAGACCTGCCCGAGGTCAGTGGATCCAGGTATCCGTCCGTGGCCCCCCGGACTTCAACCCTTCCCCACATTCCAAGGAGTCGGTCAATCAATCTTCGGCTATCCAGAGAATCTATCGAAACTGATGCTCCTACAGGAGGGGACACACAGAGAAATCTGTGCCCTGTACTTGCAACCGTTCCGACAGGCTCGAACGCAGATCTATCCGGATTAGGAACTTGTTCTATCCGACTAGGCCACGCTGGAGTTGCCTTCTGAATCAAATTTGGCACTTGTATTTATATCTCATAGCAAGGTTAGTTAGTGTCTATTTATCAACAGTTGCAATGATTGAGATGTGAAGTTGTTAATTTGTGTTGACAGTTAGAAATACCAGACAGCTTTGTTTGATAAGATTGCAGTCCCGTGTGGCAGTTTTACGAATGAATATTGGAGAATTTAGGCTAACTGACATGTGTGTGTGTGTGTGTGTTTAAAAGTATGTATTAATAATTAGTGTGGTGTTTCCAAATGAGTTTGTGAATGGTAAACAAGCAATGCAATATCTAATATGTGCTATTTTAGGCCTCGTTCTGTAAAATACATGTTTTACTAGGGAAGGAAAATCCGGTTTGTTTTTACCCTCGTTTTATTTCAAGAATAAATAGTACATAGGCGAAGAAACGAAGGTTTTGGCTGGTTAAATATAGCGTTGTGGCCGCCATTTTCTGTGTTGGGCCGGGGGGGGGGGGGTGGTGGTTATGGAGGGGGCGGTATGGGGGGTAGGGGGGGGGGGTTGGTGGGGGAGGGGGCAGGGGGAGAGGGGCCCTGAGGAGCTACCTTGGGAGGTGTTGTTGGTGGGGTAAGGGGGGGGGGGATGGGTTGGCAGTTAGGTATTTCAATTTATTATTGTAAGATAGGTTATATAGGGCGAGGTGTTGAGGAAGGAATAAGAAAAGTGTTTGGGACTGAGTTGAGTGTATTAGTTGTTGTGATTGATGTTAGCAGGAAGGTAGGTGGTTGAAATGTGTAAAGATTTGTTAATGAGATCATTTGGTTAATAATGTAGGAATTAAGGGTAAGTGATCACTGGAGATAGATATTCAACAGTATATTAAGAGGCCAAGTTTTAGCAGGTAGGTAGGCCGGCCGGCCGGCAGAGAGAGACAATGGACTGCCAAACAGGTAGACGTTTTCTTCATGGATGGTAAACTATTATTAAAATGGCATGTACACATTTCCATGTGCGACATTCTTGTACACACACACACACACACACACACACACACACACACACACACACACACACACACACACACACACACACACACACACACTGACCCACAGAGACTGCCCAAATATGTATACTAACAGCAGCAGCAGTTGGTGTTCCCAGGCAGGTCACCCATCCAAGTACTAACCAAAGTCAACGGTGTTTAACCTGACAGATGTATGGGAGGAGACGCAGTGTTCTCAAGGTGATAGGTAGGTAGGTAGGTAGTATGGCCGTTGCTATTGTATACAAGTAGTAAGTAATCACATGTGAGTGAGTGAGTGAGTCAGGATACTGGTAACTGCGGCGGGCAGGCAGGCGGAGGATACTCACACATAGCAGCCAATTCTCCATTAATGATAGTACTTATTGCAACTATTTAGTCAAATTAACCAACAACAAATGGACTACTACTACTACTACTACTATTGCTCCAAAATAGAAATGTTGGGATGCCACCGCTGCCATTGATCTCGCACAAGTTGCTGCTGACAAATGACTCATCTTAGGCCTTGCATATGCTCTCTTAGGCTTCATTTAGTCAATAATTGTAACATCATTGAGTCGGGGGACAGGCAGACAGGCACTTTATACATGTTAGGCTTATAGTGGTCTCCAACACCCACCACCCCACAAGGTCCAACTAGTGACTAACCCTCACTCACTCACCACGCCCCAAGTAGCTAGCTTACTAACTCCTGGATACCTATTTACTGCTAGGTGAACAGAGACATTAGGTGATAGGAAAGGCTACTAACAATTACAGCCCTACTTCTACAAACCTACCCTAAACCAACCTAACCTAATCTAACCTAACCTAACCTAACCTAATCTAACCTAACCTAAGCTAATCTAACATAACCTAACCTAACTAACTCCTGGATACCTATTTACTGCTAGGTGAACAGAGACATTCGGTGATAGGAAAGGCTACTAACATTTACAGCCCTACTTCTACAAACCTACCCTAAACCAACCTAACCTAATCTAATCTAACCTAACCTAACCTAATCTAACCTAACCTAAGCTAATCTAACATAACCTAACCTAACTAACTCCTGGATACCTATTTACTGCTAGGTGAACAGAGACATTCGGTGATAGGAAAGGCTACTAACATTTACAGCCCTACTTCTACAAACCTACCCTAAACCAACCTAACCTAATCTAATCTAACCTAACCTAACCTAATCTAATCTAACCTAACCTAAGCTAATCTAACATAACCTAACCTAACTAACTCCTGGATACCTATTTACTGCTAGGTGAACAGAGACATTCGGTGATAGGAAAGGCTACTAACATTTACAGCCCTACTTCTACAAACCTACCCTAAACCAACCTAACCTAATCTAATCTAACCTAACCTAACCTAATCTAATCTAACCTAACCTAAGCTAATCTAACATAACCTAACCTAACTAACTCCTGGATACCTATTTACTGCTAGGTGAACAGAGACATTCGGTGATAGGAAAGGCTACTAACATTTACAGCCCTACTTCTACAAACCTACCCTAAACCAACCTAACCTAATCTAATCTAACCTAACCTAACCTAATCTAATCTAACCTAACCTAAGCTAATCTAACATAACCTAACCTAACTAACTCCTGGATACCTATTTACTGCTAGGTGAACAGAGGCATTCGGTGATAGGAAAGGCTACTAACATTTACAGCCCTACTTCTACAAACCTACCCTAAACCAACCTAACCTAATCTATCCTAACCTAACCTAACCAAACCTAATCTAACCTAACCTAATCTAACCTAAGCTAATCTAACATAACCTAACCTAACTAACTCCTGGATACCTATTTACTGCTAGGTGAACAGAGGCATTCGGTGATAAGAAACGTTACCTAAAATTCAAGCAATTTTTTTTTTCTATTTTTTATTGTTTTTAAATGTTTATAATTTATTTATACTTGATTCATTTTTTATAATGTTTTTACCTATTTCTATTTCTACAAACGTAGCCTATTTCCTAGCCTAAATTAACCTAAAAATGTGTGTGTATATATATATATATATATATATATATATGTCGTACCTAATAGCCAGAACTCACTTCTCAGCCTACTATTCAAGGCCCGATTTGCCTAATAAGCCAAGTTTTCATGAATTAATGTTTTTTCGTCTACCTAACCTACTTAACCTAACCTAACCTAGCTTTTTTTGGCTACCTAACCTAACCTTACCTATAAATATAGGTTAGGTTAGGTTAGGTAGGGTTGGTTAGGGTTCGGTCATATATCTACGTTAATTTTAACTCCAATAACAAAAAATTGACCTCATACATAGAGAAAAGGGTTGCTTTATCATTTCATAAGAAAAAAATTATAGTAAATATATTAATTCAGGAAAACTTGGCTTATTAGGCAAATCGGGCCTTGAATAGTAGGCTGAGAAGTGAGTTCTGGCTACTAGGTACGACATATATATATATATATATATATATATATATATATATATATATATATATATATATATATATATATATTATATATATATATATATTTAAATATATATATATATATATATCAGTCGGTGGAATAATACAAATATTACACCTAAGCAACCACAAAATAACCAACATTAACTGTACCTTACCAACATACCCTAACCAATCAACCCTAACCAACCTAAGCTTACATATTATCTAAATTGCTTATTAAACATAATTATGCTTGTATTCTAACCTCAAATTCTAACCTAATTCTAATTCTAACCTAATTCTAATTCTAACCAACCTAACCAACCTAACCAACCTAATCAACCAACCTAAGCAACCTAACCATCCAACCCAACCCAACCTAACCAACCTAACCTAACCAACCTAACCTAACCTAACCAACCAACCAACCAACCAACCAACCTAACCAACCAACCTAACCAACCAATCTAACCAACCAACCTAACCTAACCTAACCTAACCAACCAACCTAACCAACCAACCTAACCAACCAATCTAGCCTAACCAACCTAACCTAACCAACCTAACCTAACCAACCTAACCTAACCTAACCAACCTAACCTAACCTAACCAACCTAACCTAACCTAACCAACCAACCAACCAACCTAAGCAACCAACCTAACCAACCTAAGCAACCAACCTAACCAACCTAAGCAACCTAACCAGCCTTAGCAACCTAACCAACCTAAGCAACCTAAGCAACCTAACCAACCTAAGCAACCTAAGCAACCTAACCTAATCAACCAACCTAACCTAATCAACCTAAGCAACCTAACCTAAGCAACCTAACCTAACCAACCTAACCTAAGCAACCTAACCTAACCAACCAACCTACTTAACCAACCTAACCTAACCAACCTAACCTAACCAACCTAACCTAACCTCCCTTCTTATTATCTGACACGAACCTTCGGTTCGTGTCAGAGTCCATGAGTGTCCGTGTGCGTGTCCGTGTGAGTGTCCGTGTCCGTGTATCCATGGGGTTTTGGGTCCAGGAAGCTATTTGTGTCGACCCAAATTGCCTCCCTTCTCCCCACCTGAAATCCAGGTGGATTGAAAGACCTGCCCGAGGTCAGTGGATCCAGGTATCCGTCCGTGGCCCCCCGGACTTCAACCCTTCCCCACATTCCAAGGAGTCGGTCAATCAATCTTCGGCTATCCAGAGAATCTATCGAAACTGATGCTCCTACAGGAGGGGACACACAGAGAAATCTGTGCCCTGTACTTGCAACCGTTCCGACAGGCTCGAACGCAGATCTATCCGGATTAGGAACTTGTTCTATCCGACTAGGCCACGCTGGAGTTGCCTTCTGAATCAAATTTGGCACTTGTATTTATATCTCATAGCAAGGTTAGTTAGTGTCTATTTATCAACAGTTGCAATGATTGAGATGTGAAGTTGTTAATTTGTGTTGACAGTTAGAAATACCAGACAGCTTTGTTTGATAAGATTGCAGTCCCGTGTGGCAGTTTTACGAATGAATATTGGAGAATTTAGGCTAACTGACATGTGTGTGTGTGTGTGTGTTTAAAAGTATGTATTAATAATTAGTGTGGTGTTTCCAAATGAGTTTGTGAATGGTAAACAAGCAATGCAATATCTAATATGTGCTATTTTAGGCCTCGTTCTGTAAAATACATGTTTTACTAGGGAAGGAAAATCCGGTTTGTTTTTACCCTCGTTTTATTTCAAGAATAAATAGTACATAGGCGAAGAAACGAAGGTTTTGGCTGGTTAAATATAGCGTTGTGGCCGCCATTTTCTGTGTTGGGCCGGGGGGGGGGGGGTGGTGGTTATGGAGGGGGCGGTATGGGGGGTAGGGGGGGGGGTTGGTGGGGGAGGGGGCAGGGGGAGAGGGGCCCTGAGGAGCTACCTTGGGAGGTGTTGTTGGTGGGGTAAGGGGGGGGGGATGGGTTGGCAGTTAGGTATTTCAATTTATTATTGTAAGATAGGTTATATAGGGCGAGGTGTTGAGGAAGGAATAAGAAAAGTGTTTGGGACTGAGTTGAGTGTATTAGTTGTTGTGATTGATGTTAGCAGGAAGGTAGGTGGTTGAAATGTGTAAAGATTTGTTAATGAGATCATTTGGTTAATAATGTAGGAATTAAGGGTAAGTGATCACTGGAGATAGATATTCAACAGTATATTAAGAGGCCAAGTTTTAGCAGGTAGGTAGGCCGGCCGGCCGGCAGAGAGAGACAATGGACTGCCAAACAGGTAGACGTTTTCTTCATGGATGGTAAACTATTATTAAAATGGCATGTACACATTTCCATGTGCGACATTCTTGTACACACACACACACACACACACACACACACACACACACACACACACACACACACACACACACACACACACACACTGACCCACAGAGACTGCCCAAATATGTATACTAACAGCAGCAGCAGTTGGTGTTCCCAGGCAGGTCACCCATCCAAGTACTAACCAAAGTCAACGGTGTTTAACCTGACAGATGTATGGGAGGAGACGCAGTGTTCTCAAGGTGATAGGTAGGTAGGTAGGTAGTATGGCCGTTGCTATTGTATACAAGTAGTAAGTAATCACATGTGAGTGAGTGAGTGAGTCAGGATACTGGTAACTGCGGCGGGCAGGCAGGCGGAGGATACTCACACATAGCAGCCAATTCTCCATTAATGATAGTACTTATTGCAACTATTTAGTCAAATTAACCAACAACAAATGGACTACTACTACTACTACTACTATTGCTCCAAAATAGAAATGTTGGGATGCCACCGCTGCCATTGATCTCGCACAAGTTGCTGCTGACAAATGACTCATCTTAGGCCTTGCATATGCTCTCTTAGGCTTCATTTAGTCAATAATTGTAACATCATTGAGTCGGGGGACAGGCAGACAGGCACTTTATACATGTTAGGCTTATAGTGGTCTCCAACACCCACCACCCCACAAGGTCCAACTAGTGACTAACCCTCACTCACTCACCACGCCCCAAGTAGCTAGCTTACTAACTCCTGGATACCTATTTACTGCTAGGTGAACAGAGACATTAGGTGATAGGAAAGGCTACTAACAATTACAGCCCTACTTCTACAAACCTACCCTAAACCAACCTAACCTAATCTAACCTAACCTAACCTAACCTAATCTAACCTAACCTAAGCTAATCTAACATAACCTAACCTAACTAACTCCTGGATACCTATTTACTGCTAGGTGAACAGAGACATTCGGTGATAGGAAAGGCTACTAACATTTACAGCCCTACTTCTACAAACCTACCCTAAACCAACCTAACCTAATCTAATCTAACCTAACCTAACCTAATCTAACCTAACCTAAGCTAATCTAACATAACCTAACCTAACTAACTCCTGGATACCTATTTACTGCTAGGTGAACAGAGACATTCGGTGATAGGAAAGGCTACTAACATTTACAGCCCTACTTCTACAAACCTACCCTAAACCAACCTAACCTAATCTAATCTAACCTAACCTAACCTAATCTAATCTAACCTAACCTAAGCTAATCTAACATAACCTAACCTAACTAACTCCTGGATACCTATTTACTGCTAGGTGAACAGAGACATTCGGTGATAGGAAAGGCTACTAACATTTACAGCCCTACTTCTACAAACCTACCCTAAACCAACCTAACCTAATCTAATCTAACCTAACCTAACCTAATCTAATCTAACCTAACCTAAGCTAATCTAACATAACCTAACCTAACTAACTCCTGGATACCTATTTACTGCTAGGTGAACAGAGACATTCGGTGATAGGAAAGGCTACTAACATTTACAGCCCTACTTCTACAAACCTACCCTAAACCAACCTAACCTAATCTAATCTAACCTAACCTAACCTAATCTAATCTAACCTAACCTAAGCTAATCTAACATAACCTAACCTAACTAACTCCTGGATACCTATTTACTGCTAGGTGAACAGAGGCATTCGGTGATAGGAAAGGCTACTAACATTTACAGCCCTACTTCTACAAACCTACCCTAAACCAACCTAACCTAATCTATCCTAACCTAACCTAACCAAACCTAATCTAACCTAACCTAATCTAACCTAAGCTAATCTAACATAACCTAACCTAACTAACTCCTGGATACCTATTTACTGCTAGGTGAACAGAGGCATTCGGTGATAAGAAACGTTACCTAAAATTCAAGCAATTTTTTTTTTCTATTTTTTATTGTTTTTAAATGTTTATAATTTATTTATACTTGATTCATTTTTTATAATGTTTTTACCTATTTCTATTTCTACAAACGTAGCCTATTTCCTAGCCTAAATTAACCTAAAAATGTGTGTGTATATATATATATATATATATATATATATGTCGTACCTAATAGCCAGAACTCACTTCTCAGCCTACTATTCAAGGCCCGATTTGCCTAATAAGCCAAGTTTTCATGAATTAATGTTTTTTCGTCTACCTAACCTACTTAACCTAACCTAACCTAGCTTTTTTTTGGCTACCTAACCTAACCTTACCTATAAATATAGGTTAGGTTAGGTTAGGTAGGGTTGGTTAGGTTCGGTCATATATCTACGTTAATTTTAACTCCAATAACAAAAAATTGACCTCATACATAGAGAAAAGGGTTGCTTTATCATTTCATAAGAAAAAAATTATAGTAAATATATTAATTCAGGAAAAACTTGGCTTATTAGGCAAATCGGGCCTTGAATAGTAGGCTGAGAAGTGAGTTCTGGCTACTAGGTACGACATATATATATATATATATATATATATATATATATATATATATATATATATATATATATATATATATATATATATATTTAAATATATATATATATATATATCAGTCGGTGGAATAATACAAATATTACACCTAAGCAACCACAAAATAACCAACATTAACTGTACCTTACCAACATACCCTAACCAATCAACCCTAACCAACCTAAGCTTACATATTATCTAAATTGCTTATTAAACATAATTATGCTTGTATTCTAACCTCAAATTCTAACCTAATTCTAATTCTAACCTAATTCTAATTCTAACCAACCTAACCAACCTAACCAACCTAATCAACCAACCTAAGCAACCTAACCATCCAACCCAAACCCAACCTAACCAACCTAACCTAACCAACCTAACCTAACCTAACCAACCAACCAACCAACCAACCTAACCAACCAACCTAACCAACCAATCTAACCAACCAACCTAACCTAACCTAACCTAACCAACCAACCTAACCAACCAACCTAACCAACCAATCTAGCCTAACCAACCTAACCTAACCAACCTAACCTAACCAACCTAACCTAACCTAACCAACCTAACCTAACCTAACCAACCTAACCTAACCTAACCAACCAACCAACCAACCTAAGCAACCAACCTAACCAACCTAAGCAACCAACCTAACCAACCTAAGCAACCTAACCAGCCTTAGCAACCTAACCAACCTAAGCAACCTAAGCAACCTAACCAACCTAAGCAACCTAAGCAACCTAACCTAATCAACCAACCTAACCTAATCAACCTAAGCAACCTAACCTAAGCAACCTAACCTAACCAACCTAACCTAAGCAACCTAACCTAACCAACCAACCTACTTAACCAACCTAACCTAACCAACCTAACCTAACCAACCTAACCTAACCTCCCTTCTTATTATCTGACACGAACCTTCGGTTCGTGTCAGAGTCCATGAGTGTCCGTGTGCGTGTCCGTGTGAGTGTCCGTGTCCGTGTATCCATGGGGTTTTGGGTCCAGGAAGCTATTTGTGTCGACCCAAATTGCCTCCCTTCTCCCCACCTGAAATCCAGGTGGATTGAAAGACCTGCCCGAGGTCAGTGGATCCAGGTATCCGTCCGTGGCCCCCCGGACTTCAACCCTTCCCCACATTCCAAGGAGTCGGTCAATCAATCTTCGGCTATCCAGAGAATCTATCGAAACTGATGCTCCTACAGGAGGGGACACACAGAGAAATCTGTGCCCTGTACTTGCAACCGTTCCGACAGGCTCGAACGCAGATCTATCCGGATTAGGAACTTGTTCTATCCGACTAGGCCACGCTGGAGTTGCCTTCTGAATCAAATTTGGCACTTGTATTTATATCTCATAGCAAGGTTAGTTAGTGTCTATTTATCAACAGTTGCAATGATTGAGATGTGAAGTTGTTAATTTGTGTTGACAGTTAGAAATACCAGACAGCTTTGTTTGATAAGATTGCAGTCCCGTGTGGCAGTTTTACGAATGAATATTGGAGAATTTAGGCTAACTGACATGTGTGTGTGTGTGTGTGTTTAAAAGTATGTATTAATAATTAGTGTGGTGTTTCCAAATGAGTTTGTGAATGGTAAACAAGCAATGCAATATCTAATATGTGCTATTTTAGGCCTCGTTCTGTAAAATACATGTTTTACTAGGGAAGGAAAATCCGGTTTGTTTTTACCCTCGTTTTATTTCAAGAATAAATAGTACATAGGCGAAGAAACGAAGGTTTTGGCTGGTTAAATATAGCGTTGTGGCCGCCATTTTCTGTGTTGGGCCGGGGGGGGGGGGGGGTGGTGGTTATGGAGGGGGCGGTATGGGGGGGTAGGGGGGGGGGGTTGGTGGGGGAGGGGGCAGGGGGAGAGGGGCCCTGAGGAGCTACCTTGGGAGGTGTTGTTGGTGGGGTAAGGGGGGGGGGGATGGGTTGGCAGTTAGGTATTTCAATTTATTATTGTAAGATAGGTTATATAGGGCGAGGTGTTGAGGAAGGAATAAGAAAAGTGTTTGGGACTGAGTTGAGTGTATTAGTTGTTGTGATTGATGTTAGCAGGAAGGTAGGTGGTTGAAATGTGTAAAGATTTGTTAATGAGATCATTTGGTTAATAATGTAGGAATTAAGGGTAAGTGATCACTGGAGATAGATATTCAACAGTATATTAAGAGGCCAAGTTTTAGCAGGTAGGTAGGCCGGCCGGCCGGCAGAGAGAGACAATGGACTGCCAAACAGGTAGACGTTTTCTTCATGGATGGTAAACTATTATTAAAATGGCATGTACACATTTCCATGTGCGACATTCTTGTACACACACACACACACACACACACACACACACACACACACACACACACACACACACACACACACACACACACACTGACCCACAGAGACTGCCCAAATATGTATACTAACAGCAGCAGCAGTTGGTGTTCCCAGGCAGGTCACCCATCCAAGTACTAACCAAAGTCAACGGTGTTTAACCTGACAGATGTATGGGAGGAGACGCAGTGTTCTCAAGGTGATAGGTAGGTAGGTAGGTAGTATGGCCGTTGCTATTGTATACAAGTAGTAAGTAATCACATGTGAGTGAGTGAGTGAGTCAGGATACTGGTAACTGCGGCGGGCAGGCAGGCGGAGGATACTCACACATAGCAGCCAATTCTCCATTAATGATAGTACTTATTGCAACTATTTAGTCAAATTAACCAACAACAAATGGACTACTACTACTACTACTACTATTGCTCCAAAATAGAAATGTTGGGATGCCACCGCTGCCATTGATCTCGCACAAGTTGCTGCTGACAAATGACTCATCTTAGGCCTTGCATATGCTCTCTTAGGCTTCATTTAGTCAATAATTGTAACATCATTGAGTCGGGGGACAGGCAGACAGGCACTTTATACATGTTAGGCTTATAGTGGTCTCCAACACCCACCACCCCACAAGGTCCAACTAGTGACTAACCCTCACTCACTCACCACGCCCCAAGTAGCTAGCTTACTAACTCCTGGATACCTATTTACTGCTAGGTGAACAGAGACATTAGGTGATAGGAAAGGCTACTAACAATTACAGCCCTACTTCTACAAACCTACCCTAAACCAACCTAACCTAATCTAACCTAACCTAACCTAACCTAATCTAACCTAACCTAAGCTAATCTAACATAACCTAACCTAACTAACTCCTGGATACCTATTTACTGCTAGGTGAACAGAGACATTCGGTGATAGGAAAGGCTACTAACATTTACAGCCCTACTTCTACAAACCTACCCTAAACCAACCTAACCTAATCTAATCTAACCTAACCTAACCTAATCTAACCTAACCTAAGCTAATCTAACATAACCTAACCTAACTAACTCCTGGATACCTATTTACTGCTAGGTGAACAGAGACATTCGGTGATAGGAAAGGCTACTAACATTTACAGCCCTACTTCTACAAACCTACCCTAAACCAACCTAACCTAATCTAATCTAACCTAACCTAACCTAATCTAATCTAACCTAACCTAAGCTAATCTAACATAACCTAACCTAACTAACTCCTGGATACCTATTTACTGCTAGGTGAACAGAGACATTCGGTGATAGGAAAGGCTACTAACATTTACAGCCCTACTTCTACAAACCTACCCTAAACCAACCTAACCTAATCTAATCTAACCTAACCTAACCTAATCTAATCTAACCTAACCTAAGCTAATCTAACATAACCTAACCTAACTAACTCCTGGATACCTATTTACTGCTAGGTGAACAGAGACATTCGGTGATAGGAAAGGCTACTAACATTTACAGCCCTACTTCTACAAACCTACCCTAAACCAACCTAACCTAATCTAATCTAACCTAACCTAACCTAATCTAATCTAACCTAACCTAAGCTAATCTAACATAACCTAACCTAACTAACTCCTGGATACCTATTTACTGCTAGGTGAACAGAGGCATTCGGTGATAGGAAAGGCTACTAACATTTACAGCCCTACTTCTACAAACCTACCCTAAACCAACCTAACCTAATCTATCCTAACCTAACCTAACCAAACCTAATCTAACCTAACCTAATCTAACCTAAGCTAATCTAACATAACCTAACCTAACTAACTCCTGGATACCTATTTACTGCTAGGTGAACAGAGGCATTCGGTGATAAGAAACGTTACCTAAAATTCAAGCAATTTTTTTTTTCTATTTTTTTATTGTTTTTAAATGTTTATAATTTATTTATACTTGATTCATTTTTTATAATGTTTTTACCTATTTCTATTTCTACAAACGTAGCCTATTTCCTAGCCTAAATTAACCTAAAAATGTGTGTGTATATATATATATATATATATATATATATATATATATATATATATATATATATATATATATATATATATATATATATATTAAATATATATATATATATATATCAGTCGGTGGAATAATACAAATATTACACCTAAGCAACCACAAAATAACCAACATTAACTGTACCTTACCAACATACCCTAACCAATCAACCCTAACCAACCTAAGCTTACATATTATCTAAATTGCTTATTAAACATAATTATGCTTGTATTCTAACCTCAAATTCTAACCTAATTCTAATTCTAACCTAATTCTAATTCTAACCAACCTAACCAACCTAACCAACCTAATCAACCAACCTAAGCAACCTAACCATCCAACCCAACCCAACCTAACCAACCTAACCTAACCAACCTAACCTAACCTAACCAACCAACCAACCAACCAACCAACCTAACCAACCAACCTAACCAACCAATCTAACCAACCAACCTAACCTAACCTAACCTAACCAACCAACCTAACCAACCAACCTAACCAACCAATCTAGCCTAACCAACCTAACCTAACCAACCTAACCTAACCAACCTAACCTAACCTAACCAACCTAACCTAACCTAACCAACCTAACCTAACCTAACCAACCAACCAACCAACCTAAGCAACCAACCTAACCAACCTAAGCAACCAACCTAACCAACCTAAGCAACCTAACCAGCCTTAGCAACCTAACCAACCTAAGCAACCTAAGCAACCTAACCAACCTAAGCAACCTAAGCAACCTAACCTAATCAACCAACCTAACCTAATCAACCTAAGCAACCTAACCTAAGCAACCTAACCTAACCAACCTAACCTAAGCAACCTAACCTAAACCAACCAACCTACTTAACCAACCTAACCTAACCAACCTAACCTAACCAACCTAACCTAACCTCCCTTCTTATTATCTGACACGAACCTTCGGTTCGTGTCAGAGTCCATGAGTGTCCGTGTGCGTGTCCGTGTGAGTGTCCGTGTCCGTGTATCCATGGGGTTTTGGGTCCAGGAAGCTATTTGTGTCGACCCAAATTGCCTCCCTTCTCCCCACCTGAAATCCAGGTGGATTGAAAGACCTGCCCGAGGTCAGTGGATCCAGGTATCCGTCCGTGGCCCCCCGGACTTCAACCCTTCCCCACATTCCAAGGAGTCGGTCAATCAATCTTCGGCTATCCAGAGAATCTATCGAAACTGATGCTCCTACAGGAGGGGACACACAGAGAAATCTGTGCCCTGTACTTGCAACCGTTCCGACAGGCTCGAACGCAGATCTATCCGGATTAGGAACTTGTTCTATCCGACTAGGCCACGCTGGAGTTGCCTTCTGAATCAAATTTGGCACTTGTATTTATATCTCATAGCAAGGTTAGTTAGTGTCTATTTATCAACAGTTGCAATGATTGAGATGTGAAGTTGTTAATTTGTGTTGACAGTTAGAAATACCAGACAGCTTTGTTTGATAAGATTGCAGTCCCGTGTGGCAGTTTTACGAATGAATATTGGAGAATTTAGGCTAACTGACATGTGTGTGTGTGTGTGTGTTTAAAAGTATGTATTAATAATTAGTGTGGTGTTTCCAAATGAGTTTGTGAATGGTAAACAAGCAATGCAATATCTAATATGTGCTATTTTAGGCCTCGTTCTGTAAAATACATGTTTTACTAGGGAAGGAAAATCCGGTTTGTTTTTACCCTCGTTTTATTTCAAGAATAAATAGTACATAGGCGAAGAAACGAAGGTTTTGGCTGGTTAAATATAGCGTTGTGGCCGCCATTTTCTGTGTTGGGCCGGGGGGGGGGGGGGTGGTGGTTATGGAGGGGGCGGTATGGGGGGTAGGGGGGGGGGTTGGTGGGGGAGGGGGCAGGGGGAGAGGGGCCCTGAGGAGCTACCTTGGGAGGTGTTGTTGGTGGGGTAAGGGGGGGGGGGATGGGTTGGCAGTTAGGTATTTAAATTTATTATTGTAAGATAGGTTATATAGGGCGAGGTGTTGAGGAAGGAATAAGAAAAGTGTTTGGGACTGAGTTGAGTGTATTAGTTGTTGTGATTGATGTTAGCAGGAAGGTAGGTGGTTGAAATGTGTAAAGATTTGTTAATGAGATCATTTGGTTAATAATGTAGGAATTAAGGGTAAGTGATCACTGGAGATAGATATTCAACAGTATATTAAGAGGCCAAGTTTTAGCAGGTAGGTAGGCCGGCCGGCCGGCAGAGAGAGACAATGGACTGCCAAACAGGTAGACGTTTTCTTCATGGATGGTAAACTATTATTAAAATGGCATGTACACATTTCCATGTGCGACATTCTTGTACACACACACACACACACACACACACACACACACACACACACACACACACACACACACACACACACACACACACACTGACCCACAGAGACTGCCCAAATATGTATACTAACAGCAGCAGCAGTTGGTGTTCCCAGGCAGGTCACCCATCCAAGTACTAACCAAAGTCAACGGTGTTTAACCTGACAGATGTATGGGAGGAGACGCAGTGTTCTCAAGGTGATAGGTAGGTAGGTAGGTAGTATGGCCGTTGCTATTGTATACAAGTAGTAAGTAATCACATGTGAGTGAGTGAGTGAGTCAGGATACTGGTAACTGCGGCGGGCAGGCAGGCGGAGGATACTCACACATAGCAGCCAATTCTCCATTAATGATAGTACTTATTGCAACTATTTAGTCAAATTAACCAACAACAAATGGACTACTACTACTACTACTACTATTGCTCCAAAATAGAAATGTTGGGATGCCACCGCTGCCATTGATCTCGCACAAGTTGCTGCTGACAAATGACTCATCTTAGGCCTTGCATATGCTCTCTTAGGCTTCATTTAGTCAATAATTGTAACATCATTGAGTCGGGGGACAGGCAGACAGGCACTTTATACATGTTAGGCTTATAGTGGTCTCCAACACCCACCACCCCACAAGGTCCAACTAGTGACTAACCCTCACTCACTCACCACGCCCCAAGTAGCTAGCTTACTAACTCCTGGATACCTATTTACTGCTAGGTGAACAGAGACATTAGGTGATAGGAAAGGCTACTAACAATTACAGCCCTACTTCTACAAACCTACCCTAAACCAACCTAACCTAATCTAACCTAACCTAACCTAACCTAATCTAACCTAACCTAAGCTAATCTAACATAACCTAACCTAACTAACTCCTGGATACCTATTTACTGCTAGGTGAACAGAGACATTCGGTGATAGGAAAGGCTACTAACATTTACAGCCCTACTTCTACAAACCTACCCTAAACCAACCTAACCTAATCTAATCTAACCTAACCTAACCTAATCTAACCTAACCTAAGCTAATCTAACATAACCTAACCTAACTAACTCCTGGATACCTATTTACTGCTAGGTGAACAGAGACATTCGGTGATAGGAAAGGCTACTAACATTTACAGCCCTACTTCTACAAACCTACCCTAAACCAACCTAACCTAATCTAATCTAACCTAACCTAACCTAATCTAATCTAACCTAACCTAAGCTAATCTAACATAACCTAACCTAACTAACTCCTGGATACCTATTTACTGCTAGGTGAACAGAGACATTCGGTGATAGGAAAGGCTACTAACATTTACAGCCCTACTTCTACAAACCTACCCTAAACCAACCTAACCTAATCTAATCTAACCTAACCTAACCTAATCTAATCTAACCTAACCTAAGCTAATCTAACATAACCTAACCTAACTAACTCCTGGATACCTATTTACTGCTAGGTGAACAGAGACATTCGGTGATAGGAAAGGCTACTAACATTTACAGCCCTACTTCTACAAACCTACCCTAAACCAACCTAACCTAATCTAATCTAACCTAACCTAACCTAATCTAATCTAACCTAACCTAAGCTAATCTAACATAACCTAACCTAACTAACTCCTGGATACCTATTTACTGCTAGGTGAACAGAGGCATTCGGTGATAGGAAAGGCTACTAACATTTACAGCCCTACTTCTACAAACCTACCCTAAACCAACCTAACCTAATCTATCCTAACCTAACCTAACCAAACCTAATCTAACCTAACCTAATCTAACCTAAGCTAATCTAACATAACCTAACCTAACTAACTCCTGGATACCTATTTACTGCTAGGTGAACAGAGGCATTCGGTGATAAGAAACGTTACCTAAAATTCAAGCAATTTTTTTTTTCTATTTTTTTATTGTTTTTAAATGTTTATAATTTATTTATACTTGATTCATTTTTTATAATGTTTTTTACCTATTTCTATTTCTACAAACGTAGCCTATTTCCTAGCCTAAATTAACCTAAAAATGTGTGTGTATATATATATATATATATATATATATATATATATATATATATATATATATATATATATATATATATATATATATATATTTAAATATATATATATATATATATCAGTCGGTGGAATAATACAAATATTACACCTAAGCAACCACAAAATAACCAACATTAACTGTACCTTACCAACATACCCTAACCAATCAACCCTAACCAACCTAAGCTTACATATTATCTAAATTGCTTATTAAACATAATTATGCTTGTATTCTAACCTCAAATTCTAACCTAATTCTAATTCTAACCTAATTCTAATTCTAACCAACCTAACCAACCTAACCAACCTAATCAACCAACCTAAGCAACCTAACCATCCAACCCAACCCAACCTAACCAACCTAACCTAACCAACCTAACCTAACCTAACCAACCAACCAACCAACCAACCTAACCAACCAACCTAACCAACCAATCTAACCAACCAACCTAACCTAACCTAACCTAACCAACCAACCTAACCAACCACCTAACCAACCAATCTAGCCTAACCAACCTAACCTAACCAACCTAAACCTAACAACCTAACCTAACCTAACCAACCTACCTAACCTAACCAACCTAACCTAACCTAAACCAACCAACCAACCAAACCTAAGCAACCAACCTAACCAACCTAAGCAACCAACCTAACCAACCTAAGCAACCTAACCAGCCTTAGCAACCTAACCACCTAAGCAACCTAAGCAACCTAACCACCTAAGCAACCTAAGCACCTAAGCCCTAATCAACCCAACCTAACCTAATCAACCTAGCAACCTAACCTAAGCAAACCTAACCTAACCAACCTAACCTAAGCAAACCTAACCTAACCAACCAACCTACTTAAACCAACCTAACCTAACCAACCTAACCTAACCAACCTAACCTAACCTCCCTTCTTATTATCTGACACGAACATTCCGGTTCGTGGTCAGAGTCCATGAGTGTCCGTGTGCGTGTCCGAATAGTGAGTGTCCGTGTCCGTGTATCCATGGGTGTTTTGGGTCAAGGAAGCTATTTTGTGTCGACCCAAATTGCCTCCCTTCTCCCCACCTGAAATCCAGGTGGATTTGAAAGACCTGCCCGAGGTCAGTGGATCCAGGTATCCGTCCGTGGCCCCCCGGACTTCAACCCTTCCCCACATTCCAAGGAGTCGCGTCAATCAATCTTCGGCTAATCCAGAGAATCTATCGAAGCTGATGCTCATACAGGAGGGGACAACAACAGAGATAAATCTGTGCCCTGTACTTGCAACCGTTCCGCCAGGCTCGAACGCAGATCTATCCGGATTAGGAACTTGTTCTATCCGACTAGGCCACGCTGGAGTTGCCTTCTGAATCAAATTTGGCACTTGTATTTATAT